>NW_010143178.1:48520-101371 GCF_000699245.1 Pterocles gutturalis
ATACATTGGCCTGTATTTCTCACGAGAAGAGAGGTTAACTATTGTCTAGAAGAGTTCAGAAATGGAATATGCTCCACCAAAGGAAATGCTGGGAGATGGAATGGCATTGAATAATTGCACATATGTTGTACTTTTGCAAAAAGCAATAAAAAGTAGGCATACTCACCAAGGAACATGCCTTGCGGACCTTCTGTGTAATGGAGATAATTAGGAAAAACTACTAAGCAAGAAAATTAATGACTGATCAATTAACCTACACGTTATCAAAATGAATTACTTAAACCACAGTCCCACTCAGTGCACCAGCTGCTGGTAATAACTATTTAATACTCAGCTTGCTGAAGACCTGGGAGGGCTGGGAGGGTCAGAGGCACCTCCAGAGCTCTGAGCACCTGGAGGAGATTGGTGGGGAGGCCAGGAGCAGTGGGCTGTGTGACAGCAGCAGAGCTAACCGCAGCCAGCATCTCAGGATGCAGCACTTGCTGCGAGCCTACCTGGCTTCCAAAACACAGCATGGTCACAGCCTGGCTCCATTTTCTGCCTGTGAGATAACTTTGCTGGTGCACTTCAGGAAAAACACGGTCTTGAGGCACTGTTTTAGTTTCCAAGTCCCCTTGGGAGGCAAAATTAGGGACATTTGGTTTTTATTTCAGTTTCTAAGCAACACTTTTGTCTGCAAAGCATCTCAGGACTTCACAGGCTGTGAAGGTCTGAGAACTCATAAGCTATTCTTAGCCTCATTATACATAAAAAAAACCTAAAAACCCTGAAAAAACAGGGGTTTACTTAAGAACAACATGGGAAATTTAGGGGAGAGATCCAAATTTTCAGGATTCACAACATGGCTGTCCTAGCACAAAGTCCTTTCTTTTCCTTAAAATTTTATCCAGCTGCATATCTTAACAATACATATTTTTGATGTAATAAGAGATAAAACAATCAATATAAAACGGAGAAGATTTGTGGGGATTTCTGGTCCTTGGGACATCAGGGGTGTGCTCCCAGCTTAGCTGTGGACTGACTTTGGACAGGGATGGGAGACTGTTTCCCACATTTATGAATACTCAGGATTTCATTGGCATTGTGCTGTTTAATAATGCTTTGAGTCCAATAGATGAAATGTTGTAAAGGTACATTTATCCAAAACTATTTTTAATCTTGTGGGTTTAGCAGTACAACATATTTAAGAAGGCAGATTTTTACATTGTACTTAGAAACTTTTGGTGTACAAGGCTTAGGACTCTGGAGAGAAGAAATGAAGTCCAGAAGCATGGATGCAAGCGAGGGCCAAAACCACCATCTCTGGTTGTCTGCTGTCCTAGGGGTCAGCTCCTTGTTTGCCTGGGAACATGGCTGCTTGTAAATTTGATAACAAAATATGGTGCAGAGGCCTATAATTCTGTTTTGGACTATTTTCACCTTTTCCCTCGGTCACAATAATTTTCTTTGACTAACAGAGCAGGCAATGACTCATACAGTGAAAATGAATAATACACTGTGCTGTCAGCCTTTTGGTATGTCTGCCAGAGAGGAAAGTCAGCTTTTCTTTACCTTCAGCAAGTAAAGGAGCCTAAAAGGTTTTATATCTACACACACACAACATCTCCAGAGTAAGATAGAGAGAAATATAGAAGCAGTTTGCTGCTTTCCTCCAACAACCTTAATTTAATTTTCCTTATTTTTCAGCTGCTCTGGGAAAATTTTCTCTCTCTTCTTATTCACAAGACTCCAGGGTGCTCTCACATATATCTCTGTCAATGACTTAGGCCAGTAAGAGAAATTAAATTTAAACATGGAAAATTAACCTTCTGGTAATACCTACCAAACGTGGTAGTGACTCTGTTGAGCTGAATCCTCCTGTGCAGTGTGAAGGGGTGCGCAAGGACTCGTCCTTTACAGCGACTGTTGCATGTCGCAGTGGGAGCCAGCGTGCCTTTTCTCATTTGGAATTTCATGTAATAATGAAGATTTTAAGAAACGTCTTTATTTCAACTCTCCCGATTTAATCCAAGCTTTCACAAATAGCTGTGCAAACATAGTCAAAATTGAACCTTTTCCACCAAGCATTTTTATTTTGCCAAATTCCAGAGAAAGAAATGTGTCATCAGAGTTTTCCCAGCCAATTCTATTCCCCAGTGGTGTTTCTGCTCTTTCAAAAGTGACGTGGCATGAGTCCTGAAAGCTATTTCTCAGGATGGAACCATTGATAAACATGGTAATGTGTGTGGAAGAGGTGATCTGAGGATACTGTAAGCCTGAAAACCCAAACTATCCCATCCATTCTAGTGCTGCACTCAGAGCACAGAACGAAATTATGGTTGCACACTCCATCATTTCTAAATACAATATTCCTAATGGGCTGATGCTCCTGACATTTGTGTCTGTAAGCATTGCTGACATGGCCAGTCTGCAGCAATCTGTAACAGCACAGGATTTTTGGCCTGTCTTCCATCCATAAACCTTTTGTTATACGCCACTTGTCACTAGAGTTCAATTAACTTAGTCTTAGTGTGATTTATTTTTCCTCCTATTTCAATGGTAGATGGAATGCCTAATACAGAATAGCTACTTTCATCTCTGCCCCGTAACTTTATAGCTGTTCTTTCTAGAGAAGAGTGGGGATATGTTGAGCTAACCATGGTGCCAGCTTTTAGAGAGCTGTAGATTGGCTCAGATCTTTTCTTTGCAAAACAAGATCCTTCACAAGCCACTCTAAAAAGAAATCTTCAAGCATGAAAATTTGCTGCAACAGTGTTAAGCCTGTAGCCATAAGAAGCTTACACTTCCACAGTCCTAATTTAATTTTGCCCTAACATGCTTATCCTTGTCTGGCTTTCTCAGTAGATTCCTAGGCACTTCAAGTATGTAAATTTTTATTCAGTGATGGACACAAGTTACCTTGGACAATGAAAATGTTTCCAAAAAGGGTTCAGAACAGCACTGCTATTGAGATGGCTATTTATTACTGGTACAAATGGCTTGGGTAAAATAAGAATTTGCCTGAATTTTTGCCCAGGAAGTTTCATTGTAAGTACTTAATCCTGAGCCTACCTTCAGGCCTGTAGGAAGTCCGGCTGGAACCTGGCTCATTTGAGACCTGTGTTTCCCATTCAGTTTTGCAGAATATATTTAATTTCTCTTATGCTGCTTTTTCATTTCTCCTTAAACTGAAAACTCTGAATCAATTTATGTTTCCTTATGTCACTCTGTCCCACCTATAACTCCCTTCTTTAGCTTTCCATATAACTGATGGTCTTCCTGTTGACTTCAGATCTGTAACTCTTTTTTTTGTTGTTGAGTAATTTAGTCTTTGAGAAAGATCTGAGTCTGCAGCCATCTAGTTGACTCAACTCAGATGAGCTATTGAAAGCCATCCTGAAGAAGTGTTTAACAGACCTTAACTTGAGTAAGTAAAGAAAGAAAGAAATATAGAGCAGTTTAACTGGTGTTTCATAAATAGTTATCTAAGCAAACAAACAAATGCTTGAGCCTATTGAAAGGACTTCTGCTGAAGTTTGAAAAGTCAAATACTTTAAAGAAACATCAAACTTGATGACAACACAGGAAATCTCTGTACACATATTATATCATGGTCTTCAACTGCCTGATGATACATGTAATATATAAACTCTATAATCCAAGACCTCTGCTCTGCTCAATGAATGGGTGGACTATGTTCAGGAAATTAGGTAGAAACACCTACTGAAAACAGCTCTTATCTGTAAGATGCCTGCTGATGTATGGCAGAAGGTGTCATCTCTTGAGGGAGGACAGGACTGCGACAACGTGCTCATGTAGCTTTAGGTTGTCCCTTGGAGAGCTAAGGTCTACTAGAGGCTCCAGAGTCATGAGGAGCAAACCACACAAAATTTCCCACAACTGTCTGAAATCCAGAGCCTAAATTCTCTGTGCCAGTAGTAGAGAGGGGTGGTGATTGACAGCTCCAAAGACAGATGTCTGAATGTATGAATAATTTTCGGTATGTGTTTCTCACTTCCTGGGTGCACAAATTTAGCCTCCGAGACTATTCCTGGCCCCAATAAAAAGTTTTGAGAGTGCATAATGTGTTACGTAAAGCTAAATCCCATGAATAATCAGACTCAGACATTTTAAATGTAGCTTGAAATCAGCAGAGACAATTCAACATCAGAACAATTCCACATCCACTGCCTTACCTCTCTTGGAGGCTACAGATAATTAAAGCATTGCTACTTGCATGTGATAGAAGTGAGATCCACAGAAAAGCCTATGCTGAAATACATCTCTACCCAGAAGAACTCTATAGCATCCAGTAAATGAGTCACAGGGCCACATGCTGCACAATAAGAAAAAAGAATATTGTTTATTTTTTATGACAGAGGCCATGAAGCAGAAGCGTGCAGCAGCACCAGCATTCATGATCTATGTAAACCACAGGAAGGAGACACTCTGGCAGGTTTGTGCTCTCACAAGAAGGGACACAGAGCAGAGGGAGACTCTTCCAGCAGTGGTAAATGCCTTTGTCCAGCATCCATTTGCTGTAAAAGTGGTGATGGGACACCTTTATGTCCTCATAAAATGTCCTTAACAGGACATTATGATCTGGGTGGGTTCACAACTAGATGGCTAAAAATCCTGGTTGGATGATGGGTCACACAAGGTAGGCTCTAACAGATTTGCTCTGCTGGTGTACCTGTAACTATTAGAGGGATCTATCCTGGGGGCCATCCTGCTGTCTTTATTGATGTTCTAGAGTAGACGATAGTGTGCTCTCATCAAGTTTGCAGATCACACCAGACTGCAAGGGACTGGTTGATACACTTGAGGGCAGAGCTGCCATCCACAGGGACCTAAGTAGGCTGACAGGTATCTTATGAAATTCAGTGAAGACAAATGCAAAGCTCTGCACCTGTGAAGGAAGAAGAACCCTGTGCGACTGCACAGCCTGGGGAGCATGTCTGCAGGAAAGGGCCTGGAGTCCCGGGGGACAGCAGCTTGAGCACAAGCCAGCAGTGTGCACCAGCAGCAAAGAAGGTCAAAAGCACCCTGGGTTGTATTAAACAGAGCACAGGCAGTAGATACAGGAAATTATTATCCATCTCTGCTCAACAGTAATTAAATTACATTTAGAGTACTGTGTCCTTTTCTGCCCTGCCTCCCCCCTCCCCCCAGTACAGGCAAGACCTTATAAAGTGGAAGGAGTTCAGCAGAGGGTCACCAAGACAGTGACTTGAACACTCACCCTGTGAGGACAATCTGAGGGACCAGGACTGGCTCAGCCTGCAAAAGAGGCAGCTTTGGGAGCACCTAACAAGCCCCAGCACCTATGGGGAGGTTACAAAAGAGCCAGTGCCAGGCTCTTCACAGAATGGTGGGAGGACAAGAACCAGTGGGGATAAGTGGAATCAGGAGAGGTCAAGACTGGATTTAAGGAAAACCTGTTTTACAAAGAGGATAACCAGGCAGTGGAACAGGTTGTCCAGATAGGTTGTAAACAACAACATCTTGTCTTACAGCTGGCCCTGCTTTCAGTTGGATGGGAAAGCTCCTGAGGTCCCTTCCAACCTGACTTATCCCATAAGGGATCCCTTACAAGGGATGCTGGAGTATGAAGTGTCGTTGAATAGCATGTACATAAGTATGTGAGGAAACATACAAAAACTCACTGAATAATGAGGGTAAACGAAAATACTGAAGAGCTTCTCATTCACTGATCACCATCAATGCTCTGCTCTGAGGAAGGCATGGGTCCCATGCAAAGACACAGCATGCAGTTTCTAATTACTGGGTCATAGTGAATATTACTAAAAGAACAAAATTTTGGTTTCACAGGCAGTCTGAATTCCATTATTTCTTGACTTTGAGAAGCTTGACTTTTCAGTCTTAATGTCCTTTTAACACAGCTTTCATGTAATACTTTATAAACAACACAAGAGGTTTTACACTGAAAATGAGTTCAGATGTTTGTTTTATCATTGTGCAAAAGGTTCCTCTCCTTGACAGATTGTCGTACCGATATGGCTTGCTTTCTTTGCACTTAATCATGCATGAAGCATAAACAGGGTGAAGGGTATTTCATTTCAAAGTCTATGAATGGTAATCTTGCTGGCTGCTGCACTGGCCAAGTACATTAGGATGTTATGCAGCCTGCTGGTTCAAGTGGCAGGCTGGTAAGTCCCAGGAGATAAATGTCCATATTTTTGTATCCTCATGTTGGTCTCTGCCAACTGGACCTGTGTCAGACTGTTTTGGGCAGATCAACAGATCAATGTATCTGTATTCATACTCACATCAATCATCTTGTCTATTATGAGCTAAGTCCTGAAATCCCTGTCTACACAAAACTCTCACTGACATCATCAGGAGCTCTCAGAGCCATAGGATTCGATAAAAGAGTAGCTCTTAAAATCAGGGAACATTTCAATAAAACATAAACCACAGCTCTATATTTAAACATAGGACATCTCCCAGTACACTAGCAAGAAATTTACCTGGCCTGTATCTCTTCTATACTTCTGCAAAGTCTCTGCTGCTGGTATTCTCTGGTCATCTTGGCCCAATGTGTGCATGGAGCTGGTGTAACACATTCCTCTTGCTAAGAAAGCAGATACACAGCATGTCTGTGGATGTTATATTTCATATGGTCCTGGTTTCAGCTAAGACAGAGTCAACTTTCTTCACAGTACCTAGTGTGAGGCTGTTTTGGATTTGTGCTGAGAAGAAGGCTGATAACATACTGATGTTTATAGTTGCTGCCAGGACAGTCAAGGACTTTTCAGCTTTTCTGCTGTGACAGTGCCTGCAGGTGCAGGAGAAGCTGGGAGGGAGCACAGCCCCAGTTACTAGCCTAGGATTTGACCCTAGGTTTAAGATTGAGACCCGGATTGGCCAGTTGTCTATTCCATATCATACACATCATGCCCAGTTTATAGATGAGGGTCTTCTCTGGAAGTGCTCTTTCTTGCTCCAGGTTGTCTCCCTCTGGGTCATCTCGGTCTCTCAGACACTCAGGCTCTTATCTCCATTCCGGGATTGTGGTTTCGGGACCCTCCCTGCTCCAGGATTGTTGATCAGGAACAATCTGAGACTTGGTCGTCAGGTGGCAAGTGGTATCACTGTGTATCACTCATTTGCATATTTGTATATATTAATATTATTATTGTCATTATTATTTTCAATATTGTTGTAGTTTAGTTATTAAATTGTTCTAATCTCAACCCATGAGTCTCTTTTCCCTTTACCGTTTTAATTCTCTCCCCCATCCCTGGGAGGGGGAAGGGAGGAGGATGAGAGAGCACTTGTGGTGTTTTGCTGCCAGCCAGGGTAAAACTACGACACATTTAACTACTTCTTCATATGGTAAATAAGGCTTATTTCTGTGTGTGTGTATACATATGCGTACAATTTAGGAGGAGGAAAACTTTGACTTATAAAAGGGGAAGTAAAAGGGTGAAAATGAAAATGCAACCTGTTTTCTAGTGTGCAATGCACTTCCATTCTGCAAGATAGGCATACCTCTGCTGAACTAAAACTACTGCTTGCCGTTACTGTTTCTTCATCTGTTATCACTGAGCAACAGCAATGACAGGTGCAAGGTTTTCAGAGTTGATTGCTGTAAATTATCTTCCTCTCAGATGGCAGTGTCTTGCTTACCAAAAATTATGTACACCAGAAAACACTATTTGTATCATGTCCATTCACCTAACCTCTTATTTCACCATACCAGAAAGATGGACCTACCACAATAAAATATTTTTGTTTTTAAAAAGATTTTTCATAAGGAAAACATTAGACTTTTGCCACAGTCTGCAGCCACTGGTACTGGACAGAAATGTTGACAGGGAACCAACCTGTACTTGGGGGGCCTAAAGCAGAAGAATATGTTTCATGTGATTGGTGTCAGATGTCACAGAACCATTGCCACTGAAATTGCTGATATTCTGGTTAAAATGGCACCTAAAAATAGTATAAAGAAGGCTTTTTCTGTTTGCTTGTTTGTTTTCAGCTGCTGAGATTTTCAAAATCATGGTAACACAAGAATTGCAATAGGTCCTTCTTATCCAGTACCTGCTTCCCGGCAAGGCCAGAAGAAGAAAGAAAGTTAGACTTTAAGAACTGAGCTGCATTTTTCTAATCTAATTGCTAATGACAGAGACTTCTCCCATCTGTAGAAAAGGATGTTGTTCAGTAGCATTAATAACCATCCCCTCTCACTTTAGACTATGTTGTAAAATATGACATGTACTTTTGACAGCTGGGACCAGTGGCTTAGGAGGTGTAAGTGTTGCACTGATGTGACCATACACTTTAGTGGTTTAAGACATATGCATATATAGCAAATACCATCTTAACTGGAAGTGAACCATCCATTTCCAGCCCTAAAAATATGAGTCTCTGTAGCTTGAACAGAAGAACTGCATTTGGGAGATGGAGAATGTAATAGAATCTAGAGATCAAGAAAAAAAAAAGGAAATTAAAATTCTAGTATATGGCAACATGGCAGGTAAAATATGGACACTTTAGCAGTCCTTCTTAAAATACATTAATTAAATTATGATTTAGTAACATTAGTTTTAAGACACATACAATTTATTATAAAAATATTGTAGCTGAATACCAAATTACGTTTCAGGAATTAAACATTTTCCTGACTTGTTCTGAACACAAGACACATTGTTTATTGGGTTTGCTCAGAAGTATAGATATTTTACTGCTTATCCCTGTTGAATAGCATGTCTCATTTAGTACTTAAAGAGCCTATGTGCATGCAAAATAGATAACTAAACTGCGTTCATAAGCTGCTCAGAATGCAAAGACACCCATTTTTCATGTTCAAATGCCAACTGGAACCCCAAAAGATGCATTTTATGTATGACAGGTGCACACACTCAGATTTTACAGAGGCACTTAAGGTCTCATGCTTTCAACAATTTGGCATCTCTTCTGCAGTAGATACAAAACAGATGAAAGGATCAAAGGTATCAAATATCACTGGGCATTGAAATGCCATCTTGTAGTTTCCAGTGTTGTAAATATCCTCTTGAGGTACGTGTCTATCCTGTAAAAAGAAGTTGTTTGCCTTGACATGAGTTCAGTTGACACAGCCACTTTACTTGAAAGGTAGGACTTAAATACAAAGCTATTTCTTCTGATAATTCTCTTAATGATTTTTAAATGTCCTTGGACATTTAGGTACTTTACAGAACTATAATATATATAATGCAATCATCTGTAATGAGAGGAAAAAATACATTTTTCAGTATTAGACCTAAAAGCACCTTCAGAGTTTCACCATAAGATTATTTATTCTGTTGCTAGTGTTTCTAGTTGTTTATGTGTCATCAGGCATTCATGTGAAAAAAATAAAGGTTTTCTTCAGCAGTAGGAAAGTTCAGGTAAATCCCAGGCAGTGCAGTACTCCCAGCACCATCCTGGAGTCCTTAAAGTAGGTCAGGTTACAGCAGTATCCGGACCTATTAGACAGTCCTCTCTCATCAAGTTCAGTCATTCCAAACTTTAAGATTTCCTGGAGAAACAAGATCATTTCTGACCTGAGCGGATGGGTGAAAGAGCCTGTGAATAGTGCTTCATTGGTTTATTTTTCTTCATAAAGCTTTACAGTTCCTCAATTTTCAAAAAACCAGAGCTGAATGAAACCAAGGCAGACACACCTCAATGCAAAATATCTCTGACTTCTCTTCCTACATTGAATGGCAAGGGAAGGGACGGGTTGGAAGTCCCAGTCTGAATGGAGGCGGAAAGGTGTGAGAGGTCCCGTATTTTGTGTTCCCCACCAAAGTCATAGTAACATTTGTACCCTCCTAACTTATTTTGGTGAATTCTACCTGGGTAAATGGGCCAAGAAAGCCTCAACATTCTCATACTGCACCCCACAGTCCTCTGCAAGGCTGTGCTGAGCAGAGTCGCAAGCAAGACAGTTTATTCCTTAGAGCTACTGCTTCGTGTTCTCTGCACACTTGGGTGAGGGGCAGTGTTACAGGTGCATTAGTCCCAATTTCTAGGTCTCCTTTGTTCTCTTTTTCAAAGAGAAACACATATTGTTGGATCAATCTAGATCATAGTTATATTGCTCCAGAGTCTTGGTGTGGACACTAAATTCTGCGTACGCCATCTGGCAATACTCACACATACTGCCCAAGAACAAATGAGGTTTAAATGTGGTGTTTTCTCTTCACTCCAGTACTACTGGGAAAGGGAAGAATTTTTCTGACTGACAGAATAAAGGTCAGAAGTTGTGTGAAAATATGGCAGACTCTAAATGTGAGACTTGTCTAAATCTGGGCCAGAAATACTAAATTCACTCTTTTCACTTCTATTTTATATCATGAGTTGAACTTGCAGATTGCAGTTCCCTGATTACTTCATGGGGGTTTTTTAAGGTCTTTTAAAAACAAAGTAAAAAAGCTACTGGGTTTATTGGAGAATTTGCTGTGCAAAACCCTCTGTTGTGTGAGAAGTGAAGCCAGATGAATGCAATGGTTCTTTTTGGCTCCAAAATCAATAACTCTTTGGAATTACTGCAAAGACTTGGTGTACTGCTGCCAACTCTTCAAAAGAAAAAAAAAAATCTCTTTTCTGTGTCCTTATACTCACCCTGTCCACTTTGAAATTATACTGCTTGGTGACAGAATTAATACAAGTGCAGTTTACAATTTAATTGATGCAGTGATTTTTCAGTGTAGATAATACAATTCTTTGTAGTAACTGATTTGTTACCAGTAAATAAAGGTTAATTATGTAGCCTGCTGTTCATTATATTACACAATCCATTTAAGCTCCTGCTCTACAGATGTTTAAGTCTATACAGATGCTTGTCAGGAGACTGAGGGCATATTTACTGCATATCTGCAGTGAGCAGGGACCAAAGTCACTAAATCTACAAAATGTGGTAAGAGATCACACAGAGTTTCTAGCGGCTGTCCGGCATTGCATAGATATTTTGTCATGGAGTTGTACACCAGTTACTTAGTCCTGCTTGTGAAGGCATTAGTTATCTGAAGGAGAATAGCCCACAGATGCAGCTAGTCTTGCTTTCAGATGCAAACTGTGTGCCTGCAGCTTGTTTACGTGCCTCAGCATTACAGTCCCCTGCAGTTCCAACTTAGAGGCAGGTCTTTTTGTTAAGCAAGTGTCAACTGTTTGAAGGGCAGATTTAGAAAAGAAAGCAACCAATGTAAAAGAAAATTCATATTTTTGAAAGTTTAGCTTTGCCTGTGTTAAAAGCAAGGCCACGTACAATGAACTGTGGAAATATGGCAAGCAATGACAATGTCTCAACTGATAATATCTACAGGAAATAAAACCCTGCAGAAATCTCAACTTGCTGTCAAAAACAACCCAAACATTACACACATGGCTTGTACAGCTAAGAACCTGGAACCAGAGTGTGCTGAAGTGATAAACTAGCTTTTGACAGTACTAGCCTTTTGCAGGACAGAGAGGATTTTTTCATTTCACTGCATTTCCTTGGTTCCATTCAGTGACTATTTGATTCAATCCTGAGAAACCAGCTAGGAGTTGGAAAATCTGAGAGGCTGATATTCCTCCTCAGACCTCTCAAAAAAATGGGAGGGGAAGAGGAAGAGATCTACTACCACTTCTGAAAGCTTAGTGAGATTGTGACCAGAACGAACTACTGCTGTTCAATTCACTAACAGATATTGTTCCCCTTTTTTTAAAAAGTCAGCTAGTTTTAAACGTGAGGCTATTTTCCCCCATTTATAAAATGTTCTCAGCACATTTCAGGCAGTTTTTTTCTTTCTTTCTGTGAATGCTAACTGGGCTCCAGTTGCTGTCCATGTGCAGCTTGGTCCAAATCATAAGTAAAAAGGGAACCAGCACCTGGTAAATAAGCAATAAGGTAGTTTCACAGCTTAGAAAATGATAGAAATACTGGAGAGAGAGAGAATAAGAATAAACACTGTTTATTGTTTCACTGTTTGAATCCTGAGGGTTCGACTTATGATCCGCAGGTTTTGTGCATTCTGCCAAGGCAGCTCTCTGGCTCACAGCCCACTCCTCATTGCTGTCTTTCCTAGTGATTTCTCAGGAGTAACATACGAGGCGGATGAAATGCTTAGTCAGCAAAAGCCTTGTCCAAGCTCCTCTCTTTCCTAGGTATGCTGCCACCAGGTGGGTGCACATCCAGGTATGTAGGAACACGCAGAGAAAGGAATGTGCAGAGATCCTCTACTGCTCATCCACTGTAAGTCAGGTCACGTATTAATGGGCCAGCCTTCCTCTGACACTGGAAAAAGGTCTGAGGCCTGCTGTGTATAACTTGCTTAAACAAATGTGAGTAGATTACAATGTGTGGTAGCAAAAGGAATCAACATTTCCTTTGGAAAAAGGCTTATGCAAAGCAAGATAAAAATAAGCTATTTAAACCCTGGTGTTCAGCCTGCTGATTTAAAATAATGATATTTACATTCCTCTGCTTTAACCAACACACCAGCAAGTAACTATGTCAGTATTCAGAAGTTATTTGTACCCTCATGTTTAGGTCAGCAAACCAGTCCATTCCCAAGCAGAGAACAAATTAATTCAAAATTGTGATTTCCTTTAGGGGATTTTGTGTGTCTGTGCACGCGTGGGTGTGTGTGTGTGAAGAAATTCATTAGGAGGTTGTGGTACTTTTAGCATATCTGAATGAAAATTTAGATTTTTGTGGCTGAAGTGCCAGCAGTGAAGTGGAATGAGACATGTTGATTAAAAGGAATCAAGAAAAGGAAGAAAGAATATTGCTTTTTCTGAGGTGCGAATTGCAACCCAGGCCATGGAGAAAAGCTGCTTCTTTCATAACCCTCAGCTATCAAAGTTCTTTGAGGAAAACTGGCAGATTACTAGACCTCTGCTAATATTTTGGACTTCTCAGTTTTTATTTATTCCAAGCTGTTTCTTCTCACTATTAAAAAGGTTTTCTATATTTCAAGAACATAGAGACAGTATGACTGTATTGACAGCACTTCTTATGTGATAGACAATGCAGTGTTTCCATGGGAAAAGGAAATCTTCTGGATTTTAATAGACCCAAAATGGCCTTTATTCTGTATAAGACTAACAAGAAAGTTTTGAAAAACCCTCCTTGCTGGAGGACAAATTTTAAAAAAAACAGAGTTCGATATATAAGAACAAAAATATAATATTAATTATATGTAGTTTCTCATTATGCTCACATAAAAGCTTTTGTTACAATATATGATGGGGGCGATATCTGTAAGTTAGATAGGCTGGCTTGAGAATCATGGCTTTATGTCCTCATATTTCCTTAGGCATACAAAAATGGGCTTTCTTCCTGAGGGAAGGGGAAATGCAGCTGTCAGTTTGGTAGGAGAAGCAGCCAGTCGCTGGTGGGGCAGAACAGTGATCCACAACTGCAGAAATGTTTCTCTTCCCTAGCACCAAGCCAATGCCAAGTGAGGAAAATTGCTAGGAAAATAACATTAAGCATTCACCAAGTATTGATGAGTTTGGACTGGGTTTTACTAGACTGTTGATCATCTCCAGCAAACTTTACAGATTTCCGTTACATTGTGGAGAAGGTAGCTTAGATGTTTGTTGGCCATGTTATATACGAGATAGATAACTCCCGCTAACTTCTATTTCTGAAAGTTCAGGAGCTTCTGTACCTCTGTCAAAAGATAAGCAAATGTTTCATTGTGTTCCTCAGATGGAGGGTGGTTGTGAGAACACTAGCAAGAGAGACATCACAGTCACAGAGGGATAGGATAAGTCCCTGCCTTGGAAGGCAGAGGGAGCAATTTGTCATCTGTGGTGAGAGAGGCAGCACTAGGGATGCCCATGGATACCTGATACAATCCACATGTGGAGCAGATGGAGTTAAAACAGGAGCAAACCTCTCACATGCTTAATGTGGGCACACGTGTTATCTCCCAGTACTTGCTGAGGAAGGAAGAAAGGGCAGCTGTGGGAGAGCACTATCATCAATCTCATCACCCATCTGGGTTTGCAGGCTTTTATCTATTAGAGGAGGAAGTTTATGGCGGCTATAAAACCCCACCCAGAGCTAAAACGCAGAGCACTTATGGTAGGCTGGAAGCTGTTCATGGAACTGTGCACCACACATACAAATGGTTACTCAGAATGGAAATTCTCTTTCCAGCTGCATCTGCTCTTTGTGGCAAGAATATGCAATTTTTACAGGAGACTATGCTATGACCTTGTTAGAAAAAGGGGCATTGTGTAAGTACGATGTGTCACAAACAGTCATTACTTCCAGCACTCGCTAAAAAAATACCACTATTGACAAGAATATGAACAACTTCAAAAATTAAACGCAGATGATGAAGCCCTTAGAATGCAATAACACCTCTTCCAAAAGCCATAGGATGGAATAATTCTCTCAAATGTGTTACCCAGTCATCTGGACATGCTGCTAAGTATAAAATACAGCACAATTACAGATCTTTATCTCTCAAATCAAGATCATTCCCTTTATGATTTCCCCCAGCTATATAACAATGTAATTATTTTGCTTATATTAACATTTCTTGCTGAATATTTTCTTATACTGCAACTACTTAAAGTCACATGGTGAGATTTAATCTTCTCTTTAAAATAATTCAAGGAGAATAAAAATTACTTTTAAATAAGTTTGCAAGTTTTCTTTCCTTCACTTCTGAGGCATAAACAGAAATTTGTTTAGTGAAAAAAAATGGTTTGAAAGTTGAATTTACCTGAGAGAGAAAGATACTTCAAATAAAAAAAGGAAATATTATTTTGAATACAGCATGTTCTTGAAAACTCAAACTAAGGAAAACCCATTTCCTGAATCTTCTAGAATTTTTGATCCCTTTCTTTCTGAAATATATCTTATTTCTAAAAACATAAAGGCAAAAAAAAATCAATGGGGAAGACAACAACACCCTAACTAAAAAGAAGTGAGAAAAGATTTTAACAAATAGTTGCTTCTGCAGTCTTTTTTGATCAATTTTCCAATTTCCAGAATGTTTGCAGGTGAGAACATGCAATAACTTTCCTGAATATTTTACGTTCTCTAGTTACAGTATTTTGTGAGCAAGCACCTATTTCTATTTTTCATGAAAGCCTTTGTGAATGGTGCATCTCAAGATCCAAGGGACTGCCTCGCTGCACTGCTAACTATGCCTCCTAAAAAAGGGAATCCCAGTATATCAAAGCAACCCATTGTCCTATGGAATTAAGAGCTAATGAAAATGGTTTTAACACTGTCATCTGTGCTAAATCTACATCCATAGTGGTATACTAGACATGACAAGTGCACACTCACAAGCCTGTCCCATGACACTCTTATTTGTTAATGTACTCTTCATATATATTTTTGACCAACGCTAACTAGCGCTTTCCCAGCCAGTGTCTGTCTAGGGTGAGAGGATAACATGGGCCAGGGACCTAGCAGTGTAGTGAGAGAGAATTTAACTACTGAGGCACAAATTATGTGCTGACACTGCCTGCAAGGCTAGAGAACAGGTCCCAGACCATTTTCTTTATTGACATTTCCTACTCGGTTACCATGACTTAGGTGTTTAACAGCATATTAACCAGGATGTGCTAGAATCTTACTGTCACAAAAAAAAAAGTATGTGAGCCAACAAGTTTTGAAGGACATGTTTAAACTTCCATTGCTGACAAAATTGTACTTTAACATGGCTTGGCCTATCAACATGCCCAAGGCTAAAGTGTACCAAGCCCATATATACAGGGGTTTTGACAATACAGTAATTATTTGTAAAACATAGTTACTGTTTTAGGATGTGTTTTATGACAATGTCACTGATGTTTATTACAGGAAAATTATATGGGGATTTTGTAATTTCCTTCACTTTTGATTTTTCCCACCTGTTCTAACACAAAGTCTAGATGCTGTCTGCTGGTTCAGAAAGCAGTTATCATCTGGGGTTGTTAACACAAAAGCAGGGTAGGATAAAACTTACTCCAAGACATCATTGCTCCTCAGCTTCCTCTTCTGGCCTCTGTGTGCCCTCCCATTCAAGTCTTTTTCGGTCAGAATTTCCAAACTCTATTATCCTTGTTTTACCCTCCCCATTTTAAAAGCCCTCCTTTAAATGTGGCTATTACGTGGCTTGGTGACACACAGTCCAAATCGTCTGCTCCCAGAGCATCCCGGAGCAACGTTCCTCTCTGTCTCCATGGGGAGACCTTCAGTGTTTTAAACCACAAAACACATGCATGAGGTCGACAGGAGCCCAGCCTTCTCCAAAGAGCCACCCAGAGGAAGGTGAGGAGGCGAGGAGAAGGAAGGGCATCCATTAGCCGCCTCCTCAGCACAGCATGGGACAGCACGCTGCCAGCATGGCATAAAGCTTCCACCAGCCGCCCGTGCTCCCCTTCTCACTGCTGCTGCGGAGGCTTCGTGCCAAATGTCTGCAAATCGAAAAACATTTGTTTTGCACTATAAAAACCAGTGGCTAACAGCTGCACATGTTGTCTCCAGTGTTGTCAACCTGTCATCGGCGCAGTATTGTTTACAGATGGCTACAAGGGCCTGGTAGCCAAAAATCCCTATGCGGTGTGGTGGCAGTCAACGCTTTCCTGACAGCTGTGTCAACTGGAAGCAGCACAGCCAGCTTATTTGTTTCAACAGAAGCCTCGGTAACCCCCACCCCAAAGACACAAATCAGATTCTTTCATTTTTTAAATGAGCTCAATGTTAATAATAGATCAACTGCAGTGCAGATGCTGTAATGGAAAGAGATGGCATTTCCCTAACAAGGCACATAATTCTGCTAGAAATAATAGATCTCAACTGAAATAGTTACAGCCAGCCAGGCAGCACTTATAATGCATGACCAAGTGCCCAAAATGAAATCAAAATCTGAGAAACATGCAAAGGTGTTAATTTTCTACATCAGTGGGATTTATCAAGTTCATACTGATTAATATGAAAAGTTGTTTGGTTGTTCAATTGATAGGGCTTTGTTGTGCTTGCACAATGAAAGACATTGATTTAGATATTACAGGAACTTCTAGACTGGCAGAATGCTTTTAAAACAGTAAATCAATTCTGTCTGCATTATAAATGGCAGTTATTAGATAGGGGATTTTTTTTTTTTTTTACCCCTGTCTTAGCGACAAGGTTCATATCTACTGAGATAAACTGTTGCCTGTTCCAATTTTCTTTCTATACACATACCAAGGCTTTTCTCGAAAAATCAAAGTTTAATTCGTTGTTTCTTCCACCGTCTTCCATTACATAAAAAATATTCATTAACCTTCCCTGTTCAAAAGGGGTCATTTACGCAGGATTCTTCACATAGTATGATTTGAAGTTGCTTGGCAAGAGGGAAAGATAAAAGTGAAGTATGTAAATGAGCATTTGCTTCAGAGCACGTGTCATCCCACAGAACTCTGTCCCCAGATCATTAAAGCTGAGGTTAAGTTGCTTACCTTCATGGTGGTGATTATTCCATAGTTACTCCTTAGTTGTAAAAGAGAGAAGTGCAGGTGCATATTCTCCAACTTGGCCAGTGTACATTTCCTCCAAATCTAGATTAAAAAAAAAATTCCAATCCTTTCCCAACGGAGTAGATGGAGCCCTGTCACCCTGTCATGTAGCAGAACAATTTCAGATTGGGAGTAACTATCCTCACTAGTTCCTGGACTGAGGTATTCTCCCTTTACTTACACAGGATTTTGTTTTGCACACCTTCCGGACCTATAGATATGTAGACAACCTCTAATAACCTCCCCTCCAGTAGACACTCCACCACTGAACATCCATGCCCTTTGGCTGGGGGCTCATTGTCCTGGTGGCCAGTCCACTCCTCATATCTAACCACAATAATTTTTGAGGCTGCTTTGATTAGCAGTCCCTGGATCTTAGTGGTCACCAGGCTGCTAACTACTCATTAGTCTTTGTTCTACCCAAAGGACACTGATCTTAAGTTTGTCTAGAACATTTTCTTTAAAAGTTTTGTCTTTGAACAAGGATTGAAAGCATCAGCCTGAACTAGCTCTTAATCTTATGTATTATGGATTATGCTAAATTAGATAGGAATTGAAAAATTACCTCTAAATGTTTCATAGTTATTAATCATCATCCAGAGTCTGCCAGCCCCCACAGGATGATCAAAGAACATTTTTTGCCTTTGTGGTGTTTTGCTGCAGACTGGTAAAGGTTATGACATTCTCATACAATACTTCTTACTTCCTTAACATTAATGACAAAAACAGGCAGTGAAAATGTAACGCTTTTAGAATAGATTAATTTCAGCCCCCTAATTGTATTCATTGGTTTTATTACCAAAATCACATGTTATCTGATATGGTCTGGCATTTTAAAAGGGAGGATGATTTTATGCAGTTAGGGCAACAACTAATAAAATAGTAAAATAGCATTATGTTCCAGCAGATAAATATCTATTAGTGTTTCTTAGAACTAGACTTACTGACCAGCCAATGAAAAGGAAATTAATCTAATTTATTGTTACATCATTTTCATTTAGGAGTGTGTACATTGGTCTTTATGTGATTAATATATGTTAGTGACAGAGCACCCTTTTCACATCCTTAGTAATTAGCTGCTGCTTGATGTGAGGCCATAACACTGTCTACATAAAAGCAATTATAATCTATCATGTATTGGTCTATACAGACTTTTAAGTTTGGGGCTCTGTCTGAAGAAGGACTAGAGATTTTTTTATTTGGTCATTCTGTGGCTGCTCTGCATGGAAAGCCTAAAAATTTTCATGAACACCTTTTGTTGAAAGAAGAGCATGAAAGCCATAGTAACAGCAAAAATAGACACTCAGTTTGATTGAAGTTTTGGGTATCCTCAAAATAACATCAATAATTCTTCTCTGGAAAGAACATATGGATTGCAATACATGTCACCTATTTCAGAAGTTAAATTTAACAAGTAGGGAACTGTATTTTGGGACACCTTCTAAACTTGAAATTTTTATTATTCCCCTTTTTCTCTATTTCCTTCCTCCTCCAAAAATTTTCTCTTCAGAATCTGAAGGCAGCCTCCAATAACATGATACATTGCATGTTTAGCAGCTAGTTGTATATAACTGTGAACCACCAAAATTTGAACCAGATTTACAAAATTGAAATGTTATTAAAATAATTAAAATTCCAATAGAAAGAAATGGATCCATTTACATGCACATTCCAGGCATATGTGCTTGAAGCACAAGTATACTAGCATAAGCTAATTACATGAATTGCCTTAATCAAATTCAATCTTCATGGAACTTGCAAAGGGAAGTTGAGCAGTGGAAAATGACAGATAAAACTGAAGGTATCCTAACAGGGATGTAAACAAATGGATAAAGCAGGAGTATCTGAGTCTGGCTTCTGAACAGTCTTGGCTATTTTCAGATGGCAGAGTTGCAAAACACAGATATATTTTTTTAAGGTTTTACATAATTTAGAAATCTCATAGCAAAACTGGGACCCTCTAAAATCACAGTCCTACCAGGGCTGAGTCAGTGAGCAGAAACATGTTAAAATGTGGAGGTGATATAGTTGTCCCTGGTCCAGTGTTACAGCGGTATATTAGCCTCTAGGACCAAGAGGTTACCATTACAGTCATGAAAAGAAATCTTGATACTTGTGTACCTTTTCTGGTGAAGGAAGGAGGTAAGCTACACAGGTATGAAATACCATCCTACTGTTACCACTAAGGTATCTGTTGGATTCGTTCTTTAAAAATAATGTGTCTTTTGATGGCAGGGATACAAAGCTCTGTACAGTCCAACTTTCTGCTTTCTGTGTGAATTACATGAGCTAAGTCCTGATTTTCTCTGTTGTTTTGGCTTGAGTGGGTGTGCTCTGAAAAAGGACCACTTGTGATTCTATGATTGCTCACCTTAAAACCACTATCAAAATGTGTAGGTTTTTTTGTTCTCCAACTGATCTAGCCTGTCATGAGTCAGAGAAAGAATACCTTTTGATTTTTCTTTTTTTTAGTAGATGCAGCCTTGTTTCTGATGTCTACATCTTCTGTGGCCTGCTGCTCTTGTTTTATTTTTCTGGTCTGAATTGCACCGTTGCTTTTGTTGTAGTTTAACTGACCTAAGAATCTGGTTTCATGGACACCACCAAACTGACTGAAGTCTCCAGTTCCCAGCAATGCAGCTGGGCCATACAAAGGTGCTATATCCAATTGGTTACTCTAATAACGGAATATTTTCCCAAACCAATGGTGTTAGAGATGACAAAAAGAATGTGTATAGTCAAATATATAATAGGTAAAATCTAGTGGATTATTTGAATCTGAGGATTTGTAATCTCTGAAATCTGCCACTAATATTAGTGTAACCAAGTGCCTAATTTATGGGGACAGGGATGGCATTTAGGAAGATCAGATGGATTATATACCTGGTACCTCTTTTAACATCCCTGGCAGGACACATATTCTAAAAGCATGACACAGTAGTGTAAGAAACACTCATCTTGAAATGGCTGTCCATCTTGAAAAGTCTTGTTACAGGAGCTGTCTATTGCCTATACCAATAGATGTGTGAATTTGTGTAATGTTTGGCTGTGGTTATAAGCTGTGTGCTGTTTTTCTTGGCAAGCTGAAAATCCGCCCTCTGGAATGTCACTGCTTGCCTGCACACTGTTTTCTGCTAAGCTCTTGTGGCTTCCCTGGAGATCTGCTGCCTTTAAAAAACAGCAGGAGAAAACATGGAGCAAGCACAGAAGATTTAGGTAAAATAAACCTAAAATCTCAAGACACTGAAATCAGCACAATACTTGGGTACTTGCGCAGTCCAGCACTGTGTGGTATCTGAAACCTGCACTCATGGAGCTGGGTATCTCAAGAAAGCTGAGAACTGAAAATGCACACATGCTCTATTATGAGACAAAATTGTGGTTTTGACAGTAAGGAAATGTTAACTCTCCCTTAAAAGGCTATACAGGTGCAGATTTCATGGAACACTTAATCACAGTAAACTCCAGTTCAATTTTCTCACTCATCTGGTCTTTCTGTCCATCATATATGAATACTCGTACGAAAAGCTATTTTAAACCATAATGAAAAAGGATCTGCTTAACTTCATATGTCATCACATGCTCAAATAAACTGACAAGGACTGTATTTAGAGCAGAAGGTTTGTAAAGAGCAGAGCACTGGAATTCAGATGTAGGCTTCTATGAGGGGCAGTGAAGATGAAAAACTTGAACAAGTTTTATGATGACGCTCATGAAAAGTATTTAAGGCAAACCCTGTCCATGGTAACAAGGGCACAGAGACACAATAAGCCAAAATGTCCCTTCCCTCAAGTTTTCAAACTACATTTTTAAACAGGTACTCTCACCTTGAAGTAGTTCTGAAGCAGAGACTAGATTAATTTCTGAAGCTATTTTCAGAGGGCTGGGTAAGAAGAATGGCAGCTGAAAAGAATGTGTAAAAGTCCTAACCTCTTCACACAAAGCTAAGCAACACTGCTTGTGATCATGTATTTAGGTTGTGTCAGTATGGGATCCAAGTTAAACGCAGAACTTTTGACAAGGCTGAGCAGCTCATATGCTCCCCAGAATGTCAGCTGTTTCTAATCTAGCTGCTACCATCTGGGCACTGTGAACAAACAAAAGTATGAGCTAAGCCAGTTGGGTCTTATGACACTTCCAACAATGAAACACCTCTGAAGTGAAACACAATGAAGTATACAATTTCTTTTTCATTAAATTTGAATGGATGCATACAGCCATGGGCTGTACCCTGAAGACTTATAATAGCAAAATCCGCTTTGAAGTTGCCCAGCATCAATTTAGACTGTTGGCAGTTTTCATGGATTTTTAGTCATCCTTTTCTCAGGCCTTGCTTTGAATGAGAGCTTGCCTGAGGAAAGATCTGAGCGTGGCCTTTGCTGATTAAATGAGAGGTTATTACCACTGTGAGCTATGAAGTGAACAGTTCTCACTGGGCTGCCTTCTTTAGAACTTACACAACTGTTGCCTCTCCACATATTTATATATATATATATGTATAAAAATAAGCATTTGTCATAGTCCTGCTCTATAGCAAGGAGCAGATACATGTTTAGAGCACAGCTGGCTTTCACATCAAGATCTTCCTGGGTCCTAAGGAAAGCTTTTGCGGAACCAGTTCCTCTCACCCTTGAAAACTGCACCTCGTACTCTGGTCAAGATCAGAGACATGTTGATACAAGGGAGACCAAGATGGACACATTTGGGAAGGATGTGACCATTCTGTTTTTGCTTAACCTCAGCACTTCTTTGGATGTCTTTCTGTCCTCCTTTTCTTTCATTTGGCTGATGGCATATAAGATATACCCAAGACTATAGCTTCACATAATTCCTGTGCATAATTTACAGTACAGTTATTACACAGTTTTTGTGTACCCCGTAAAAAAAAAAAAAGCAATAACAAAATGTTTTCAATGTATCATTAATTCAGTTTATTATAACCATAAAATGTGTTGACTAAGAGTAGTATTAAGTCTATGTTTTTCAGCTCACTTTCCTAGCTACTGCAATAATACCTCAGCAAAACTACATATTTCTCTCCTTCATGCTGCATGCTTCCTGCACACTCATTCTTTGTTGATATAAGGGGGAAGTTAGGATGCTGAAAGCAAAACTTTCATCCTCTGATTTTTCGTACTGAAAAGGCTGTATGATTTAGTTTTTGACTTCATTAGTGTAACTGAAAAAGGATTTAAAATGTGCAAATTGCTAGCAAAGAGCAAAAGCAAGAACTATCCATAAATCAGTAAGCTTGAGGACCTTTAAATTATTTATTTTAAATTATTATAGTTAATAATAATTTAATGTAACTTAGAATAAATTAATTGATTATTATTGATTTTTGTGATGACTTCAGAACAGAGAACACTCATCCTGGCTTAACAAATTGACTGATAAACTGACTACATTGGTAAACATTAGCCTGGAAGTAAAAGATAAGGAACCACATGCTTTGTCCTCTGATCAAGCAAGTTGTCAGTCAAAGCTGCAGAAATATAGCTAAGGAGTTTAAGAACTGAGGGAACATAAGTTCAAGACCCAGGAGGGGAAACAGAAGACCAGACAATATGCCAATTAATGGAATTAGACCAAAAAGATTTAAAAGGGGTTTCCCTCAGGAGACAGCATGAAAGAAAAAACAACAGTTAATTCAATAAGGACAAAAGCACAAATGAGCTAACTATGAAAGGATCAGAAAATTTACAGATGATGGTGTCTGAAGAATTAAGGAACACTAGCTTACAATTACTGTGAATTTATTATGCCCCAGTAGCATGTTCTAATTTGGTCTCATCTATCCTCTGAACAAATATGCTCATCTTTAAATGCCAGAGCAAAAGAAATAATCCCTTTCTAGTTGCAGTCAGACTATGAAACCGATTATGATCAGCAAAAATTCAAAGACTATAATAAACAAACACAACTTCACTGAAGTTTCCTGTCCATCATCTGTATCAGCATTTGCAGGCATCCCAGCAATTTCAGGTTTATTTCAGCAATGATGTGTTCGTAAAGTCAATGAGCAATACAGGTCTTCACACTCCCCTTCCCATGAAACGCAGGCCAGAGAAGGAAAAGACAGAAAGAACAGCACAGAAAGTCCCTTTTCACGTGCTGGGCTCCAGCAGGTGTGGGTGTGAAGGTATGCGTGCAGACAGCAGTTGTCCCTCGTGCCAAGTCAGTTGCTGAGGAAGACAGGATATCTCCCAGAAAGGAGGTCTCACCGCCAGCAAGAGATGCCTTTCAGAGGAGCTTCACAAACTCTGTGAGGATCATCCGTGCTTTCCATGTCTGAGACTCACTAATCATATTTTACCCTGCACACTGTGGAGATATTTTAAACTAGAAAAGAGGAGATAATAAAAGGAAAGTAGCAGAAAGTTTTAAAGTCTCAGTGGTTGAGTTTGAAATGGCTTCAAATATCACAACTTTACAGAACCATATGTTCAGAAATCTGCATTAACCAGCATCCTTCCCAAGGTGAAAATTAGTGCCAAGGTATTCAGAAGGTCCCACAAATATGATGCCCTGGAGAGCAGCCACATCTCTCAGTGAAACACAGAGCTCTGAATTGAAAGGGAGATGGCCCCCAGTGGCCCCTCCAGGACAGAGGAGTGTGCTGTCCAGTGAGACTCACTCTCCTCTCTCTCCTTTTGAAGGGGGAATATTTCACCCCTTTTTGCTTCTGGCTTCCTACCCTATCCCACATCAGGCTGGTCCAAAGCAAATCAGAACTCTCAGTTACTCATCAGCATGCTGCATATTGCTCATCTGCATGTCCTTAACTATGTTGTGTGCTCCCCTAGGAGGGAAAGTGTTAGTGAGCTGGACTGTCAGCTCCAGTGCAGCCTCAGCATCCTATTTTGGAAGGCAGGATTGGAGAGTTTGCTACGACAGAGGTGGCTTTCTGCTCTCTACTGCCACGGCCTCATCCTAGCTAACAGCAAGGATCAGGGAACCAGCATCAAAAGGCTTCCAAGCCTGACTCTTCTTTGTTTTGTAAGCTCTTATTGTTGTTCTGTTTCCAGTTTTCCAATACAGAGCTTACTCTTTTTCTTGCTAGAATGCAGCTTGTTATGTATCCAATGTTTGAAGAAAAGTTAGGAAAATGTAAGCTGCCTGAGGTAACTCTGCTCTTCCAGAGTTAACAAATCCAAATATGCTGGCATAGCAAATTCTGACAAGTTTATAAATACAAGGACTTGGAAATCCCATGTTGTCAGGGTCAATTTGCTACCATGACATTTCCAGGACCAGGGGAGAATTTTCCCTGCAGTAATTAAGCTGTGCCTCTGTACAGGGACAGCAAAGAGAAGATCACACAGTCTTAGGAAACCCTGTACTGTTACAGGCAGGTACTCTGCCCTCACATTATGTATTTCTCTGTTCTAACCAACCATGCTTCTACCACTTCTCCAAAAAGAATTGCAAAGCCATTACTCTGTATTATGAACTAATCATTTACCAAATTAATTCCAATAAATCAAATCCCTACTGAATCACGTGCAGAGCAGTGTGTGTGGATGGTAGAAGAGGGGAACAAGAAATATTGGCACTCATAAATTTAAAAAAGAGCAAATTGATATTTTTTAATTTGTTTAAACAAAAATTGCTCCCTAGATGGAACACTGTGTGCTGTGTTTTGCCTGGAGCAAATGTTTATGGCTGAGTTATAAAACAGAAGTTTGTGACATCTCATAGCACTGCACAGGCACACAGAGACACACACACAAGCCAATTTCTGTCTAATTGCCTTACGTCAGATTAAATCTCTGCTGTCTCAGCTATTAGTGGGTGTCTTGGGAGGTCTTTGAAAAGGTCCTTCATCCAATGCTGTCTTGTGTCAACTTGTAATGATGATGTGTGGTTTGCTTTTGTTATGCCCTCCATGGCACCCATCAGTACTTCAGGTAACAGCACAGGGAAGTAAAACTAGAGTAGTCGTGTCCAGAGGAGATATTTTAATAGCAACTCTGAAAGCAGAAACTGTGCTTTGTTTTATCAGAAGATTCAAAAAAGTGCTGAACCTTACCTTAGTTGTATATCTTTATAAGCAATTCTAACTGAAAAATCTCAATATCACCAGTATCATTCTGCAGAAACATGAATGATATAAGTGCCACCAAGAATTCACCTGATTTATTTTTCCCTTTCATGTCGCCTATGGAGAAAGTGATGACTTTCTGCTTTACAATTTTTTTCCTAATGTATACTGTATAGCAAATGATCATTACATGGAGCAGTGCCAGCTTCTGGTTCTGTAAATTGCAAGTGTTGCAGAAGAATGGTTGATCAGTTGTCTTGGTCACTGTTGCAAAACTAATTTTCTTTTTATATTGAGGGAAGTGCTTGCTGCTTTGACACAACATAAGCTGTTTTGCCTGCACTGTATAATAATGAGTTTAGTCACTAAGGTGTGATCTTAATAAGCAAAACAGGCAGAATAATAATTCAGAGATTGTGCTGACTGTGGTCTCCATATAGATTTTGAACTGCCTCTGGGGCTGCTATGCACATAAAAATCTATGTTGTAAAGGTATGTAAGATAGAAGTTGTGTCTTGCTCTAAAATTGTCTCGTGAATGTCTCAAAGTTCAGCTTTTGCTCAGGGCTGTCCACTCATGATAAGCAGAGTCTGCTTCCGTCCTGCTCAGAGTCACACATGGCAACTGGATGCCAGGAAATGAGTGAGAGTCCTGCGGTGGGGAAAAGCTCCTCAGACTTTTGAGGTTGCAATGTGGGCTGAATGCAAAGTGTCTCTGACTGACAAATCCATTACCACTGAGGACTCAGGAGGCCAACCAAAACTCCCAAGTTAGGGCACTGAAAGGTATTTATTTCCCTCTACCATTCTCTCTCACATTCATGCACACACATTCTGTTTATAAGAACAATCAGCAAGACACCCCTCTGCAGGTGTATCTTTGGGAGTGGGGGTCAAAACACCTTATTTCTTCCTGGGAAGTCTTTTGCTTTTTTCCTTTCTTTTAACACCATAATGACATTCTTTACTATTGATAGTAAAGATCACACAGGCAACACCAGACAAGACAAAACTAGGAAAATCCCTGGTGCAAATGAATGTGGTCAGAAAGTTGAAAAGGCAGTGCATGAGTGATGAAAGTACATGTCCTTCATTCCAGATGCATTAGACCAATGTCTAGGATGTAAGTTTCACTCCAAGAGAATTCTGAAAGTGTGATTTTTGTTCTGAAAGCAGAGAATGTCAAAATACTTTACAAAGTTATTTTTTGAAGCAAAGTGTATGAGTCACATGAGACTGAAAACAAAAATTGCTCTCATCCATTACTACTTAGGGGGAAGAAGTGGTAGGTGTCTCCAGAAAGCAATCCATCCACCTGAACAAGATAAGCAGCACGTGAATTTTCCTCAAGCTGCTACTTTACAGAACTCTTCTCTGTCTCAGGCAGCTGTACTCTTCCACCTGCTCACCAAAGGCAGTGGTAGATGTTCTTCAAAATGCAACAGCTGGAGCCTGAGAAACCCAGCAAATGGGTTCTAGCACAAGGGGTGCCCAAGAAACTGTGTCTCCTGGCAGCATTTCTCTTCAATGGCAACAAGGAACCTGAACTAGGAGGCCATCCTCAGGGTGCATGAGTCAAGTTCATTTTGCTGAGGTCAGGAATTAATAGTCTTTTGCATGCTGGACTATTTTTTTGGTTGTTCTAGGTCACTGAACAGAGTGACTTTCCTAACTGACTGTTCAAGCCTTCAGATCATTACCTGTTCAAGGCCTGATTCTCAATTATTTTCTATTTATGTTACAGTAAGTCACAATCAAGTCTAAAACTGTTAGTATGGTAAAAAGCAGAGCAAGTTCAACATCTGAAGCATTCTGCAAGCATTGTCCCAACTGCAAATTAGTTCTGGTTCATGAAAGACTCTCTGGAATAGCAGCTGAATTACAAATCTTTGTAAGTAGGATAGTGATCAGCACCTGCTCAGAGGCGTAGCAGTTGCCATTGGAGTCTCTCTGAATAACAATGCATACTCATAAGTGCATGTTCTCCCTCTCCCTGTTGTCAAAGGCAATGAGAAAATGAAAAGCAGTGAATTTTCATCAGTCACTTGCATTTCCATGTCTGTTGCCAAACACCTGTCAGTCAGTTCTGGGGCAAGGGCAGGAAAGAGAAGCCGTTTGGCAGATGGGGGAGCAGATGCGGGAGAGTGGAAGAGGAGCCACCCACCCCACCAAACTGTAGGCAGCAGCCACAGCTGCAGGAGGATTGCTGCCTTCTGGAGGCAGGGTGGCTTGTTGTACTTTTTAGGATTTTAATTTTTTAACAGATACAGGCCTTATCACCTGCAGCACAGTCTGGTCTGCATTTTTTCATGCTGACTTTCCCAAGGTGTTCTTCAGTGCACAGTAACTGAAGTTACCACTTTCAGGTTCCATTATAGGAGACCAGAAAGAAATAGGACTTGCTTGGAGTCAGGACTTTGAGAAAGATCTCCTCATTGTCCACCCTTCCTGCAGCCCCTTTTATCTGGCCACAATAAAACAGTATCTCCTCTGTCAGGCTGACCCCCTCAAAACTCCTAATTAGCAATTTTTTTTGAGTTAAAGGGAACACTACGACTGATGGGTAGCTGACAAATCAAAAGACAAAATAATGAAAAAATTTAACCCATTAAGCCCTTAAAAAATTGTGTCTGTGTACAAACAGTCCATGAGAAGACTGTAGCTCCTTTCCATGTTCGGGCCCAGAAGCACTTCATGAAGCTTGTTTATGTCTTCTGATCAGAAGTAGCAGTCTCATCCTGTAGGCTTTTTGTTCTCTGAATGGATGAGTTTGTCATATGATTTAGGTTTCTAGTGTAAATAGCATTTCTTGTGATTTTTTCTGTTCACTTTCAAGGTGTATTTGTGCGTAACAGCTTTAAAGTGTTTTCTCAGCACTTGTGGGTAATAGAATTTGATCACAGCAATCTGTAAAAATCAAATCAAACACAGAAGAGAGTGTCAACACAGCAATGCTTCAAAATGTGCATGTATACTCAGCAAGATTTGGGGAGTGAATTACTTCACAGATGGATGGGGGAGGTGGCAGGGGGGTGGTATTCATCTGCTTTTCCAGTGTCTCTTCAGCTCCAGAGTATTTTGTAACCAGACTCATAAACACATTCCAGAAGGGAACTCAGAAGATCTTCATCTCCAGCTCTTAATTTCAAAGATTAAACTACTGCAGACAGATGTTCATCTGTCCTGTTCTTAAGATACTCCAAGAGATTCTGCAACCTACAATCTATTTCAGTCCTCATGTTCCTTTAGACCCCTACTTCCTTAATTAGAATGTACTTCCTAATGTCTAAACTAAATGTCTTCAATTAAATGACTGCAATTACATTGCTGCAAGTTAAGCTTATTACATCTTATAGCCACGGTGGACTCAGAGGACACTTATTAACTTTCTCTTTGGTTACACATCCTTCTCCCTCTGTTTTCTCTTCTGTAGACTAACCAATCCCAAACCTTTTCCAAATACATCATATTTCTTAGTCTTCTGGACAATACTTGTGTTGTCTCATGAACTCAAACTGGATATAGTGCTCTAGCTGAAGCCTTGCCAAAAAAAACCCGTTATAATTTGTTTATCAGCAATCACATCTCGAATCTTAATCATTCTCATCTAATGGGATTTGTTTCCATCATTAGTAGAGAGCTACTGAAACGTTGCAAAACCACTTGAAATCCTTAGGAAACCAGATATTCTGAGTAAGTTTCATATCATATCTTCCATGTGAGGTAGTAGTAATACACTAAAAACAGTCAGGACAAGAAGACTATTGTACTTGTATTGTTAACACTATGGTAGTTGATAAAGAGCATTTCACTAAGTTTCCTCTAAGACCTTGCTTCAAATTACCCATCAAGAGTACAGTCTTGGCATCTCTGAAGTCAGATTTACATGAATTTCGTTTTAGGTAAAGAAGAGGACTCATGTAACTTCACTCTCTGTCCTGTACTTTGAGTCGCTATATATAGTTGCAAGTATCTAGCTATGAGTTGTATCTGACTGCATGTTAATGCTACTCCAGAAATAGGTGCTTTGAGCAGTTCTTAAAAAGCTGTGCAGCAAAACCAAACATTTCTTGAAGTGAGGCCAATTCTGACAGTGTTATAGATACAAAAAAACCCCACAACACAGAAGTTGCAAAGGCAAAATGTCATATTTTCATGGCTCCAAACCAAAAGATTTCAAAATTTTACTTTCAAAACAACTCTTTTTTTGTGTGTGTGTTGCAGAATAATGTTAAAACTATATGAAATATTTCAAATGCAAAAATAAAAAAAAATTCTGTAGCATCTCTTTAATGGTGATCTGGAATTATTTTTCTTCAATGCAGATATAAAATGAGGCTTATTTCTGAAATGTTTCGTGGCATGAGGCAGTCATCCCTTTGACTCTGTTGACTTCTCATGCAAAGGCTCAACAGTTCAAATCAGCCTACCTTCATAATTAAATTCATAGCCAGCAATGTAGTGTGGAATTTTTTTGTTTATCAACTGCATCGTAATAAATGTGATGTATGTATACAGTGACAGCAGGAGTAAATGCCAATATTCCTGTGTGTGTCTATTACTACTATTCATCTTGTGTATGATCTAAATTATTAGACCGATGGCTCATAGTTTGAAGCATCTGTACCTTGCAAGGCAGTTAAGTTTTTATTTTCATTTTTATTTTCTTTTTTTTTCTTTTTTTTTTTTTTTTCTTTTTTTAACCTGGATAATTTTAGAGCACCAGCTGCAACAGCACAAAAAGAAAAAAGCCATTAGGCCAAAGCAGACAGGCAGGACCATCTTAATCTGGTGGTCAAAGCCACTAAAGCCAATACCTTCTTGAACTACACTGTTCACTTCTCCAGTTTGCAGTCTGACATTCCAGCTTAAACCTATCTGTTTAACTATTCATTTTGGCTCAGATCATGAGCTTTCGGGAGCATCCGAGGTGCTGGCAGCAGTTTTTTTCTTCCAGACTCTGCTTCCAGTGGTACCTTTCATCACAAATGTGACACAGACAATGAGGGAGGTATACACTGCAGCAAAATTTGTGAAGGGGTATCTGTCAAAGCCCGTTAGAAACATGCTTTAGTACCTACATTTAAAATTATAACTGAGCGTGAACTACTACACAATCTTTCCCTCTGTAGACTTCTGTTTTTTCTCACTTTTGCTTGTCAAAAAAAACTGCTCAGGAACATCCCAAGCTTTCATACAGTATTTATATTTTTCTGCCTGCAGCCCAGGGCTGGAACATAAAATGAAAGACCAACAGCAAGAAACAACTGTTCTTGAATGCCTGAAGATCCATGTTGAACATACAGCTTTCAATTTGTTTTCTTTTCCAGATCAGTTCATTTCTGGTTTTTTGTTCTGTATAACAAAAAGAAGCACATGCATGCACATGTGTAAGTAATTGTGTAAAATTATGCATAATTACAGTGTTAGTGTTTCCTGGAAATCAGCAGCCTAAAATGATCATCTTTCACTCTCCCTGTTTTTCCTTCCCAAATGTCAAATGTTTTTCAAAATAAGGATAAGAATAACTTGATTTTCTGCATTATGGCTGCTACATTAACACTGATATTGATGCCTTTCTACATTTATCACCTTTTTAACACATTTTCCATTTAACATTTCACATCATAAGACTTCATATAAAGGCACAAGGACAAATAAATATTGCTAATTTGGTGCTCTCCTGAGTGAGTTTTATGACAGCGTTTTTGAACGACCTTTTCTGTTAAACAAAAATCATTCTAGCACCCCATCTTATTTATTACAGCCATAAATTCAGATACCAAAAACATTTTTTTTAATGCCTCCTGTTATAATTACAAATATATCTATTTGGATATTGAAAAAACCCTCTGTTTTTTGTTCTGGCACAGTATAACGCTAGAATATACAGTACTAGAGGACACAGGGTTGATACTGTAACTGCAGGTTGGTTACGAGTAAGTACCTCAGGGGTCTATGCTGGGGTATACCCCTTTCAATATCTTTACCAACAACCCGGAGGAGGAGATGGAGAGCACCCTCACCAAGTTTGCAGACAGCACTAGACAGGGGTGCAGTCAATGTGCTCAGGGGCAAAGTTACCTTTCAGAAAGACCTAGACAGGCTGGAGGAATGGGCCAACAGGGAACTCATTAAATTCAACAAGGAAAAATGTCCTGTACCTTGGAGAGAGTAACACCCTGCAACAGTAAGGGCTGGGGACTGACCAGTGGGGGAGCAGCTCTGCTGAACAGGATCTGGAGGTGACAGTGGACCTGCACACGGGGCAATCCCAAGTACAACTACAGGCTGGGAGGAGAATGGATTGAGAGCAGACTTGAGGAGAGGGACTTCGGGGTGTTGGTTGATGAAAAGTTCAACATGAGCCAGCAATGTGCTCTTGCAGCCCAGAAAGCAAACTATGTCCTTGTCTGCATCAAGAGAAGCGTGACCAGCAGGTCAAGGGAGGTGATTCTACCCCTCTACTCCATTCTCGCGAGACCCCACCTGGAGTACTGCGTTCAGCTCTGGGACCCCCAATATAAGAAGGATGCAGACCTGCTAGAGCGAGTCCAGAGCAGGGCCACAAAGATGATCAGAGGGCTGGAGCACCTCCCCTATGAGGACAGGCTGAGAGAGTTGGGGTTGTTCAGCCTGGAGAAGAGAAGGCTCCGGGAAGACCTTATAGCAGCCTTCCAGTACCTGAAGGGGGCTACAGGAGAGATGGGGAGGGACTCTTGTTCAGGGAGTGTAGTGCTATGACCAGCGCTAATGGTTTTAAGCTGAAAGAGGGTATTTAGATTAGCTATTAGGAAGAAATTTTTTACTATGAGGATGGTTAGACACTGGAACAGGTTGCCCAGAGAAGCTGTGGATGACCCATCCCTGGAGTTGTTCAAGGCCAGGCTGGATGAGGCTTTGAGCAACCTGGTCTGGTGGAAGGTGTCCCTGCCTGTGTTGTGGGGGTTGGAACTCGATGAACTTTAAGGTACCTTCCAACCCAAACCATTCTATGATTTTATGATTCTATTAAAGCAGGCCAAACAGAAGACAGCAGTGTGCCCTGATGACAAGGTAGGCTAGCAGCATCCTGGGTTGTGCTAGACAGAGTACAGCAAGGGTTTGCTGAAGGTGATTATTTACTTGACACTTGGTTAGGCTGTGTTAGGAACACTGCAACCGATTTTGGCTTCCCTCATGAAAAAAAATGTTAATAAGTGAAGTAAGTTCAATAGAGAGCCAGTGGGGTGGTCAGGGACTGGAGCACTTGCCCTCTGGGGAGAGGCTAAGTGATCATCAGGTCTTGTTCAGCTTGGAGTCAAGATGGCTTCGGGGGCACTTAGCAGTTTCCCCTCAGTACCTGTGGTGAGGTTATAAAAATAATGGAGTAGTGGTGCATCATGGGAGGATGAGAGACAATGGGCATAAATTAAAATAAGAGTTTGAGAGCTGACTTAAGGAAGATCTTTTTATTAAAGAACAGTCAGGCAATAGAATAGGTTGCCCAGGGAGGCTGTGCAGTCTCCACCTTTGGAGGTTTTCAAGATCCACCCAGCTAAAACCCTGAGCAACTTGGTCTGAGCTCACAGCTGATCCTGCTTTGAGCAGGTGGCTGGACTAGAGAACTCCGAGGGCCTTTCCAACCTCCATGATTAGGTATTTCTAAGACCTACCCACCCTAAGACCTGCATCATCTTGCCAGAAAGGTAGAAGGTATGTCTTGAAGTTGTGTTTCAAGTGATTGAAACAGGTCATCATGTGACAGTGTGCCATACCAATAATTTTCCGAATATTGGATGCGTGTCAGCACTTTCAGAAATGGTAGGAAACAAATGTAACTCAACCCATTAGTAGATAAGTTGTTCTTTATCCATAAGATGTCCTGAATTCCACTTGTTGGGCTGTTATTCACTCATTCCCACTTTACCTGTCCCCATCTCTCCTGTGCTGGCTCAATTGTTTATTCTGAAAAACAGTAAGCCACAGTAAAGAACACATCCAGTTGAAAGGCAATATGCATGAGAAGGATAAAGGGGCCTTTAGTTAATCTGATCAGATACATAGAACCATGGACTGGGTTACTATCCAGTAACAGTGAGAAACATCTAACCTACTTCTGCATCTATTTCTGGATCTTGTGTACCATGCATGTAAAAATAACTGTTACTTTTGAAAGGTTAAGCTAGGACAGGTTTAAGGTACCCAGACAATTTGTCATTAGTGACGTGGATTAACATGCTGTGAGAGAACAAAAAGACTAGTCTGACAGAGTTAACGTAAAGTTGTCAGACTAACATCTGGAACTGTCACTTTTGAATATGACTTATGTCCCAAACAATTTTAATTCCAAGAGGGTAAGAAAGGAAAGCTGACTCACCCATCAAAAGGTTCTGCTTTGCAGGAGGAGCTGTGTATTATCCTGAGATTAATTTGGGAGTATATTCTCAAATTCAATATATTTACAAATAACATTGAAAACACAGTGAGCAGTGAAGTATAAAGTTTGCTGATGTAAGAAGTTATTCAGTGTAATAGGGAGCAAAGGTATTGGGAGAGTGTCTGCATTAGCATTTAGTTTTTATTAGGAATGTGCTTTAGAAGCAAATTTTATGATTCTCATTTACAGCATTTTATTTTGCATTGTCAAAAAGTCTTTGAATGCACAATCTAGATTGCATCTTAAGATAAACTATGATGGAAGATATACTCTGATTTTTCAATCCGTGCGCTCAGGCTAGTCCTAAGTAACCTCCCCCACACACACCTCTGAAAGGCATATACTGTGGATGCTGGTTTCTCAACATCAACTGGTTCACTCTAAAATTAGGCCACTTTAAAATCCGTTTTTACTGAGCTGTACCACTTGCTAATGTACATGACAACAAAATGGAGCTGAAATTCAGTTTGGGTAAAAACAGAACAATGCAAGTGGGAAAGGTGGAGAGCCACTCCAGTATTATATGTAAAATTATGGGCTTTCATCAAGATCTTGGGAAGTTGTTAGATCCATGAAAAAACAGCTAAATTGTTCTTTTACCTCAGGATGGATAATCAAAGGCAAGGAATGACTGAGCAGCCTAGGAAGACAGATAAAAGGAATCCACAACATCCTGACATGGATGACACGGCAAAGATGGATAGGTGTTGATTCTTCACTGTCTTTTCCAGTACAAGAACTGTCAGCCAACAAATGGTACTTGTCAGAGCAAGGTCCAAAACAAAAGAAAGTGATTCTTTACCCGTCAGCAGTGCACTGGTGGGTGTCATGTGTGTACAAGGTATTTTTCCTTCTCTTGGTATCTGCTTGTGCTCACTGCTATGACCAGACTGCTAACCTAATTGGACCCACAAGCTGAAACATAAAAAAAGACATGTAAAACAGAAGGAAGCGTGGACCTAAGAAAACTCAAAATAACTGTATTTTAACCTTCATTTGCAAAATCTTCTGTTCCATAATCAAAATCTCTTTCTGTCCTCTCAGCAAGGTCAGTAACAAAGTAAGACGGCAGTAAGAAACTCAGTGACTTATTCAGTATTTGTCATCTTAAACACAATATGTTTTATTTAACGGGGTTTTTTTTGTAACTACATATTCTTGGTTAATTGCTGTGAGTCAGCAAAATAAAAAGTAAATTTAAAGCAGTAAGCCTTTTAGAGCAATGTTTCCCAACCTGTAGTCCAAGTACAAGAGTAGAGGCTTAAATCATTGTATAGGAATTTCCTCACCTTCACTGGAATGCTTTTAGGGTACCTTGGTTTGAAAATTACTCTCTCTGAGGTTGAAAGGGACACCTCTTTTCATTTTGGGTCATTTTGTAACTGTTGAGAAACAGCCAGCTCCAAGAATAACTGTCAGACTATCAGACTGAACTCACAGCTGGAGGTGATCAGAAAACAAGAAAAATCAGTGTAACTTAAAGAGAGACAGAATGATGTTTAAAGACACTTCCCCCTGAGCAAAGTGGAGTCCCTTCCTGAGCACTGTTCTGGATACGCTGGCGGGATTTGACTTGGGGGGGGGGGTGTCAGACAGGCAAGGTAAAGATAAAAGAATTAGTATAATTGGATGATGCAGTTTGCAGGAAGCAAAGAAATTAGCTCTTTCATCACCGTTCAGTTTGTGCTGTGTGAAAGCACCAGTTCTCTGCTTGTTTCTCTACTACACTGTTCTTTCTGCTGCTTTCTGCAATTTTGAATATATGCTTCCTGGCCTTGGAATTAACGTACCATCTGAGGCACTGCAGCTCTTAAAAGTGGGGCACCTCAAACTATGGCTGCATACATAATTCTCTTGGTTCAAACCATCCTGATGGGAGGCAATCGAACTTAATAGAGTTACCCCAGGGAGGAATTTGGCCCATTAAGTCTAGCAAGACCTTATGGTCCATCAAACATGGTCTTATAAACCCAAAAGATAAAAATCCACCTATATTTTATCTTCCCTTTTTAAGTCTCATAATATAGGTAGGTTGTCATTTTTCAGCTGCCTATTCAGTTGATTTATACTGCTTATATTGATGACTTTAATACTTTGTTCCTTTTGTGTGAGGAATTGGCCTGAAAAGCTCATTGTCTGCTCACTGCTTTAACAACTTCAGTGCCATAGATAAAGTACGTGCAAGGGCTTTGCAGGGAGTGCAGCATTTCATTTGCTTCCAGCTGAGTGCCACGACTTGTGCTGCATTTTCTCAGTGGCTTGAACAGCCTTGACAGCTATTACACAGTCACAGTCAGAGGGACTCAAAGGAGTCCTGAATGGAGAAGTTGGGACTCCAGTAGCTTGTGAACAAGAGCCACAGCAGAGCGAGCTCCACTGCAGTGACCATAAGAGTACGGAGAATGTGACGGGCATGGTTCTAGACTGGCAACCTTATACTGGAAACAGATGCTTATATGTACCTGATGAAATACCAGATAAAAGAAGTAAGCTGAGAATGTTCTCCATCCTTACCAGGTTCTAAACAATATTTTTGAAAATCCACCGATTTTTTTTTTTTTTAATGAAGTGATTATGGATTCTATGGTCCTATTGTTACATATAGACAATCTTCTTATTTAGATCTTTTTCAAGTGCTTGTGGCACACCAAATCCAGTAAAATTGTCATGTTATAAAATGGAGGACTGCTTGCACACATCTAAATGTAAAATTAGAAGCCTCAGTATAAGGATCCCTTGTATGGACGTGTGTGACGTTCAGAGACCTACTGAGATGGCAACTGCTGTATATTGGCCCATTGCAACATCAAGTGACTGTCCAACTGCCACTGTAAAGAATTAGCTGGAGCTTGTAATTTTACTCAGTCCTGTAATGTCAGACTTCAGTGAGAACCTGCGCTGGTGGGAAAGCAAAAGGCTGAACTATATGAAGGTAATTTATAACAGGAGGTGACCTGGGGTCTGACTGATGGTCTCCTTTTGTCCTCACATCTGCTCTGTAAATTCTAATGGTCAATAAATCAGCTAACTGCTAGATATGATGTGAAACTATATCATGTCCCCCCACCAAGGACATTGGGGTAGCCTGCTTTCTCAGTGCTTAGAGAAATCTGCTGAGAAATAGGTACTAAATACAAGTTGCAAGGGGCCCTGAACTCACTGTCACGGCACAGTAAGGGCCAGTAGCTCCTGTGAGATGGGTTGGCCATGGAGAGTCTGCCCGTAGGGCATCTGGGGACACCTTCCCACTGCCCTGCACATGCTGAGAGCTGGCATCAATGCCCTGGATGAGATGCTTTCAGGGCCTTGACAATAGTAGTGTTCTCATAACAGTATAATTTATTTGAGAAGCTATTTTTCTCCTGCTGCCCCAAACTTGGATATTGCAGTAGCACAAAGAGATCGGCCACGTAAAAATCTCTCCCTTTGCAGTGGGGCATAAAACCACAAAGACTGTGTGAGCTAATGGCCTAACAATAAAGCTCATATCGCTCAGTTTTCTGCTGGAAGCTGGTGCATAAGAAAAAACATCTATGTAAGAACAGTCTTTTTGTTAAGGTTGGTAACAACTCCAAATTGATATCTGGCTATGTAATTTTATGAATTTATGGCAAGAATGTGTGGTTCCATTATGAGAAATGAATATTGATGTCTGTAGTATATAGAGACAAATTGAGCTCTAATGATTTCCTAATAAAGTAATTTGTTCATAGATCACAAGGGGATACAAGCAAGACATTTTTAATGTAAGGCCAAGGTAATTATTTTTCAGCATCTAATTATACCTATACAACTGATTTGGGCTACATTTGCTGAACTAAATGATGATATAGAATGTCCCACTGAGGTTCACATTCATCATTAAAAGCCAGTTCCCAGCCTTTGACAAGAGGGCAGAGCAGCTCCTGAGAGGTAATTTAATATAATTAGGAGGATATTATGTTTACTATCTGCACACTGTGCTTGCTCTAGATTAAATCCGACAACTGGAGAAGTAGATGGACATTTTTCTCAAAATTTGCCTTGTCATCTCAAGATCAAACTTTGCCTAGAGTTTATTCTCTCCTCACCTGTAAATTGCAGCTAATGAGAAGGAAGAAGCCTGTCACAGGATTCACAATGACAGAATATGCTCGATGTTGCTGGAGAACGAAAGAGAGTTGTACAAAGTTTATAGAGACACATAGGGAAGGGCCGGCCCTACTTTGCCAGGCACTGTATGTAGGATATTTCTGTGTTTGAACAAGCGGGTTTGCATTGTCAGCACACACACATTTCAAAGGAAACTTAGAGAGTTTAAATTTTTGTGCTGTTTTGGTTTACAGGATACTGAACAACAAACTTTTTTCTGTAAGTTTGTTTACACAAACGGATCCACCCTGTGTTTCATGGTAAGACTTGTTTGTTGTTTTTGCTGCCCTGGTGGTCCACACACTCCTATGGAACTGTTTTTTTTCTGTGAAGGAGTTCCTGCACCTTCCAAAGAGATGATGGGGAAGTTGTTGTGCACACAAGGGTAAGCACAGTTTGAGCATTATTGAGTTTATCCACTTTTTGCTCTCCAGTCTGGAACGCCAGACTGACAAACTCAACTTCTCTCTTCTTTACTGCAATGCCTTGAGGGAAAAGGGCAGTGAAGAGCCAGTAGATCTGAAGCAGAGTGAGACAGAACAGAACTTTTCTTTGGAGTGGAACTTGTCAATGCAGGATGAACAGCAGGAGATGGGAAATTCAAGATAGCTTAATGACACCCTGCAAAGGGATTTTCAGTAAAAATTCGTGTAGTTTTTCACAGCCTCTTAAACCCATGAAAATTTCTGGAAGCCAAGGCAGCAAGATCCCACAGGCCAAGTAAGAACACTAACAAAGAAGATAAAAAGAGTGAGGTCTGGTGGGAACTTATTTAAATGAAAGGACTTGTTATTTCAGTAAATCATTCACTTGTTGTGTTCCCTCCTTCCACTCTTCCCACAAGGTTCCGTCACCCTTTTCTCTGTGCGGATCTCCTAGACAGGAAAGAGACCTGGACTCCTGTGTGAAAGGGAGTACTTGGTCTGGTCCTTTAGGGATGTTGTCCTGCTGGTGAAGGTCTGCTCTTCTGAGAAACCGTGTTGCAGTTGCTGGCCAGGAGAAGAAAGGGGTGTTTTCCTTTCAACCATCCCCTTGTGGGTGGATAGTCCGGGCTTCTTTTGGCACATGTACTCTTTTAATTTCCACAGTTCCTGCTGGAAGTTGATCCCCCATCATACCTGGATGCAAGCATAGAGCAGATCTTCCTCCTAGCACTGTGTACAAACAAGTCTTCCCCTCAGTGCCTCTCACCCATCTCTGTGTCTTCTCCTCTTCTCACACCTACCGTGTTCATCTCTTCATTCCAGGCAGCACAACATATTCACAGATAGTTCCTGTGCTGCTGCTTCGTCATGATGAAATTCAGCTCCAGCCTCGTTTCCCCTAATTATCTCTGTGAAGATTATCTGAAGAGGTGTGTTCAGCACCCATTAGAAATGTGATTTATAATATACCTAGATTTTTAAAATACTTCTTTCCAGTACTCAGTTCAGCGTAATAAGTATGGTCTATCAACAATGAGGGACAAAACAAGCTAGATGTTAAAAGGAAAGGCTTTTCTACCTTCTGTATAACTCGTGATGCAGTGCTGTATAGGACATTGTCACCCTGTGACACATTTTATCCCTGTAATGGTATTAAGAACAGTATCAAAATACCTTATTTGCTTTGCCAGTACCAGTCACATAAATTAAAGATGCCCAGAAGCAGCTTACGTTTGTATCTATCAGCTTTGAAAAATTATCTAATTTTGTCTGCGAGTAACAATGTCCTTTGTGATATAACTATTTTATTTTTTTCCCTCTTTCTCCAGATTCAACTTTTGTCAGCTACAAATGCTAACAGCCAGTTTTTGTTTTCTGGATTCTCTCCAGAAAATCAGAGCAGACCATGGAAAACTATATAGAACTTCTGCTTTGTTTTCATGTATTTTCAATGAAATTCTGGATCTGTTCACTTCAAGAGGATATGGAATTGACTTCCCTTAATGTTAAGATATCTCTCTCTCCAGGAGAATCCTTTTCTGTTTTCAATGACAAAACTTCCACTCCTTACTTGCCAGCTGTGACTAGGTATATTAGTCATGTCACAAGTCTGCTATGAATTTTTAAGCAAGGTGACCATCTTAGCAAGTGAACTAAAAGAAAGAACACTTTTTTCCCCTCGTGTTAGTTAAACTATCTGGTCAAGTTATTTTGAATTTTTTTTTACATGCTGTTTTTCTATGAGTAGCAGGAAGAAACTTGCCTGTGTCTCCAAATCCTCTAGTTAAACAGGTGTAACTCTATCACATCTTATTGATACAAAATCTGTATAAATACATGAGGCCTCTCAAAATTAAAATAAACAAACAAACCAAGAATCTAGAAAGAGTAATATATTTTAGCTATCACTGAAATGTTGTATCAGAGGCTGGAATATATCTCTTTGCAGGAAGACCTGGATGATTTAGTGGCACATCCATTATCAGACTTCTTAAAATTCTAATTTATTTGCTACATAAAGTAAGAATTTCCCATTTTAACTTTGAAAATGCTTTTACTGGCTACTTTTTTGCTCAGTACACCACAAATTCCAAATGAAAATTATGTTAAGTCTTTCATCCAGGACACATCCAAGCAATTGCTCCTGCCTTACCCTGCTCACAGTATGGATAATACTTAGGATGGCTCTTTTGTTTCATCAGATGAACTTAGTAGTAGACTGGAAGATGACTGTTCTATGGGATGGCAACCTCCAAAGGGTTAAAACTAGGCTGTATTTCATGTCAGTCATTAGAACTGGGTAGTCTGTGCTATGGGTAACTTGAATACAAGGCTGCTAGCAAAACACGAGCCTGTAGCCAGTCAATTAGTCCAATGAACAAAAACCCTGGGCCAAATCTCCTTTCACTCCCCATCTCTGCGCAGCCTCACACTTCTCCTCTGCTCACAAGGGCAGTGTGGGGCCAGCAGCCACCGCTTTCCGACCACAGCTGCAGACTGGCAACGCTGACACCCATCGTGGGCAAAAATCTACTGCTCTCCTTCTCTTGATCCCCCTTCCCTGGCACTGAGAAACCTCAGGAACAGGCACGCATTGGTGGCTCCCAGATGCATCTTTAAAGCAGGCAAACCAAAAGGCTCAGACACGCTGCTCGGAGAACAACTGATGTAAATCCATGTTCCCTAATTCATAGCAGCTGGGGATTTGGCTTAGGAAGGTAAGCAGTTTGATGGCATTGTAGAGGTGAAAATGCAGACAGAGTGAGGCCTACCATGCTTATTATGTACAATTCCGAGATGTAAGCACTGCTCTCCTCAGAGGGAAGCGTCCTGGTCAGCCAGGTGCAAGTGCTGTCTGGAATTCATCAGCATCTGAGTGCTTACAGCCCCCTACTTTAGTACTGTAAATCAAAGGGACGCACACTAATGTTGAATGACATTGTGGGTGTCAATTTATCAGTCAACGGAGTGGGAAAGATCAGCGTATCGTTCATGAAGATGTATGAAGTCTGTCTCTTAATGATGTTAGCTTGTAGGCAGATTGTGATGGAACCTTTGTGGCCTGATGACTGTGTTTAATATGTGTAATCCATACCCCAATAAATCTGTGGCTCAAAAAGAGCACAGCCGTTTTGTTCAGTTTATGGAAGGAAGCACACCAGGCATTGTGGTCAGCACTAACATTTAACAATGTCAGGACAGAATATAGAGAAGCTCTCTATTGGATCCAAATTAAAAATTAATAATTACCCAATGAAAACATTCAGTGTGGGCTGTGATGCTTTTTAGGGCAGGATAGACACCCATCAGATCGCATTATTGTTGAAGTTGTGGCGGTGTCTGGAGGAACGGGCAGTTCCATGGGCTGTGTGCAGCATTAATCAGTCTAGAATTTGTCCCTGCTCAAGGTGCAGCAGCTCCAAGTGCAGGCAGGAACTGACTTGTATCAAAAATGTCATACTGACACGTTGCTGAACAGAAGAGTGAACCAACAAGCAAACAACAAAAAAGCAATACATAATAGGGATTTAAAATTATGTTCTTTCTTTAAATGTACGCTAGGAAAAAAAAAATCCTCACCAAAAGGAAAAGAGCTTGCAGCAAATCTACTTGTTTATAAATAAATACCCTCCAAAATTTTAAATACCCTGACAAGGGCCAGATCCTCAGCTGAAGTGAATGGACTCTTCCAAAGCAAATGAAGTAGTGTAAAAGAATACTAACCAAAGACCTGGCCTTACTTAGTGCTTCAGTTTCTTTCTGCTATGGTTTGCCATTGTAACAATTTGGGAAGTTCTGATTTGCCTCTGCTTCATTCTGCTCCCGCGTGAAAAAGTGGGAAGTTCGCTCCAGGTTTTGGAAGGCATTTGATTGCAGGCATGGCTCTCTGATAAAGCAGCAGAAGCAGGTGGCAGCAGTGTTCCCACCCACGCAAGCGCTCTTCAGTGACCGGAGAGCCAAGCTAGTTACACCACAGCTAGGACAACAGTAGCACATACAGGAGAAAGACTGGATGCAGGAATGAATTGTAAGTGTTCTTTTAATCACTGAATCATAAACAGTGACCCCTGGTTCTGCTTCGCAAACAAACAACAGTGAGTAACGGGAATAGCTGGACCTCACAATGAACAGTCCATTGAGGTGGTTAGAGACCATACGCTTTAGAGAAGAGGTTGTGAATTGCTTGTAGTCTAGGCATTTGGTTCATACTTGTAAAAAATTTTCACATCCTTATAGGTGTGAGTATTTTTTTTTAACAGAGATTTAAAGCAATCAGGCCACCAGAAAAACTAATTTGGTGCACTACCAATCACCGGGTTAATCCTGCCCCAGGACACACATTGATCCTGAAAGTTTTTTTTTTTATTGAACTGCATAAAATGTTGAAATATTTCTGTGAATGTGAGGTAAGCAGTCACTGAACTTTGTAGCATATGAAAACTCCAGATAAAGGTATGGGGACTTAGCTGACAGCACTGAAACAAGCTTATCAGCTTTTGAAGGTGTTAGCAGTGATTTTAAATACTGCGATTTGAGTGGCACGGAACATAGAGCTGTACTTTAAAATCTGGATAAGAAATTCAGTAAGCAAACATGATTACAGAACAGATCTTTTTAAATGCATCTTGTGTGTCCTGCATGACTTTCAAATTCTGTAATTTTTCACAACACATGTTTATGAACATGTATAGGTGACAAATTAAAATGAAACCTAAAACTACTCAAATATTTAACAGTATAGAAACCTAAATCCCATCTGGAAAATATACCTGCTATTTATCAATATTTTTTCCTTGTAAGTTGCAGTTTATGATACTTATCCTAGTTCTAAACTGTAGGACAGATAATATACATCCAGCATTTGATACATCTCACCTTACAAGTATCTACCTTTATTCGGGTGACATTATTTCTTTAAACCACATGTGCATCCATGTCAGGAATTAAGCTTACAGCTAACTTTATGTCTGCTTTATGTCAAAGCAGACTTGCTGACCATCCATTGAGAGGAAAGTGCTGTCAAAGGGTGGCCACCACTGATTTTCTGTGTGTCCTTCAGGTTAGAAGACAACTGAGCAGTGGCTGGAGGACTTCATTCGGCTCACATTGATTTGGACCTGAAGAGAGAGGTTTCATCTTGGCAAAAGACTGAGATATATACAAAGGAGGCTCTCTTAGCTACCACTCTGAGAAGAGAAAGGCAGAAAGGTCACACAAAATAAATCCTTCTTTCTCTGCAACAGAGAAATAATTTGGTTTCTGTGAAGGAACAAAGACACTCATTTGCTTATAGGTATTTATCATTTTCTAGATCTTTATGTTACTAGCATTGTTTGAAGCAGAAAAATGTTTTACACACTTCTCTGCAAAATCCTTGCTGTTTCATACCAAAAGTACATAGCTATTTTGAGTCAGAGTGAAAGACAATCTAGCCCAGCATCCTGCTTTGACAGAGGACAATAAATTTAATCAACCACTGTTTTCTTTTTGTTTTTAATAGGCATTGGGGGACTTTTGTTTTTGCCTCCTGACTTTATCTAGTGGTAGGCATGGCAGTGCTGTGTTTGATGCCTCTCCTATGCTTCTACACTCACCTTTTCCTGGGTACCCAGCAGAGGGATGTTTTTGGCAGGGTGAATGAACTCACAGAAAGTCTCAGAGATGCAGAGAGCTTGAGCACAGAGAAGCTGATTCAAGGGGTCTCATGGGGTAGGGTGTTCTTACAAAATAAAGCTTGAGGTTGAAGACCAAGGAGCCTGCACAGAATAAAGGAGAGACAAAACCACATGAATTCAGTGTCTGCAACAAATATTCAAGTGGAGTGAATGCTGAGGAGGGAGGAGTTTAACCAGGGCTGTGACAAATGGTGACAGCACTTTGGAAGACTTCCAAAGGAAATGCAAGTACAGTATTAATATATACTTATTTAAGATGTACTCCCAATTCAGGTTTTGGACAAACCTCTTTTTGCTGCAGGTGCACAGCTAGTGATCAGAAAGTTAATGCAGCAAAGCACCTCTTATTATCTTTGGCTCTCTTATTCTAACTGTCATTCAGAGAATAGGAAGCTCAACACTGCGTGGAGAATTGTCCTCTCCACCTGTCAGTGATTAATTTCACACATTCAGCCATCAGGGACTCTGTAGGAGATTCTAGTTATTTTTCTTTCCTGTCTCAAAGCAGAATTTACTGTCTGTACTTTGTATTCAGTTCTAAATGAATTTTCATAGTTTGGGGAAAAAAGCTTCATCATTTTTCAGCTGCTTTGGAATTAAAAATATTTGCGTTTGTTGCATTTCGACCAAACAACTTATGGACTTAATTTTTCCAATGCATTATTAATCATATTAACACAAATAATCTTCAAGCAAGGTAAGGAGTCTTTTTTTTTTCCTAAATAAAAAATAATTAATACATTTCTTCTCTCCTCAGTGCTTCAAATGTGGATTCCTTGTTATTTTGACCAGTCAAGTGAAGCTAGGTCTAAGGTTCAAATTGATGATGTTCTTCCTTTTGCATACAGTACAAGGTGCCCAGAATGCTTCCTCTGACAAATTCCAAATGTCCCAGGCACCGAGGGGATCAATTGTTGTCCTTGTTACAACTCCAATCCTCAGAAAAGCCCAGTTCTGAGAGACCAGGAGGCCTCCATTACCACTCTGTGCTGCTACTTCCAGCCCCTCCTGAAGCTGCTTTTCTTGAGCAGAGACTTTAGCTTAATTTGTTTTCTGAGAGATAGTGGCTCTAACAGGATTTGTAAAAGAGCAAGGTAGTGGGGAATAAGGGAGTGTGGTAATGAGACAAAGGTGACTGAGATCCAGATGAAAAGACAATGTTATTGGTGAGAATATAGCTGAAGAGGCAGAGTAAGAGATAAATCATATGCTAATTGGGAGCTGAGAAGGGGGAGGGCAGAATGGGAATTTTGATGGGGAAACTGGTGAGAAAACTAACATCTAAACTGTATGAGGAAGAAGAAATTGAGGTGATAAGGTACAAGGGATCCGGTATATTGGAAGTGGATTTATTGGTAGAGTGGCAGGGACTTGAAGAGGTTGGGGCAGGCAGGTAAAAACCAGAAAGGGGCAGAGAAGGGTGTGAAAAGCTGTGAAAGTCTGTCTTTGAAGGAATAGGGAAGAGAAGCAAGGAAACATAAACATCCATGTGAAAGATGTGGAAATTCAGAGATGTTGGCATTTTATGCAGAGCCTGAGTTTGATCCAAAGGGGGATGATGCTCAAAGCTTTGGCAACATAAATCCAAAGACCCATGGATGTTTAAGGATCAGCACCCTAACAGAAAAATCTCAAGACAATGTCTGCCACAGACATTGCTCTAAAGATCAGGGTAATTAATATCTTAAACATCTATTTGTAAGGTGTGGAAAACGCAGCATTTTATCACTGACTTCCATCTGAGTGTCTTCTACTGCTAGTCTCATATTGCCAAGAATAAAATGTCCTTGTAATTTTTAAATGTTATAGATGACAGTTTCTTAAATCAAAAAGTGCTGTGTCCAGCTCAAGGGACTTCTGTATTAGACTTCATCTTCAAATATAAAAAGGAATTGACTGGTAGACCAAGTTTGGTGATAACTTCAGAGCAAAGTGATCTCTAAGTTGTTAACATTTGTTACAGGCAAACAGAATAAAGCTCATGCTGGTAATAAACATATTTGAACTTTGAGCTTTAAAAAAAAGATGAAAGCTAAATTGAAACTCACAAAAATGTTCAGAAAAAAGCCGTTATTATTACCTAGGAGTATTCAACTACATTCTACCACTTATTAAAAAAAAAAAAAATAACCACAGTCCTGTAAATAAGGAAAGAGAGTATTCTGCTTAGAGGGAAGAAAACAATACAATATTGTCAAATTTCTCCTTAGTATTTACATAGTATTATGGACCCATCAGAAATGGGATAATACAGAAAATTGGTAAGAAATATGAAATGATAAAATCATAGCAAAAGAAAGAAAAATAAAAAATTAATGTACACAGTTCTTCATGATCTTTGTGACAATGGCATGATCTCATAAAGGAAGAATTTGGTAAAATTTGAACAGTGTGAAAAAGACTAAAAATAATTACATTTCTCCCTATTTGGGGAAACATCCAGGTGATGCGGTCACATATGGGCAGGAAATACTTTCCATTCTGACAGCAACTAAGATTTAACAGCAGATAGAAATAATTAGTTGGCAAGAATAAGTATGTTGTATCTGAGAGTGTAAAATAAATGACCAAGAAAATCTTTGAGCCTATAGAAATGAATTGTCCATGTTTTTCCATGTGGGAAGCTCTGGAAATTTGGTGTAAGTTTTAGGAAATACAATATGAAAAAAATTACCCATTCAGTTTTGCACTTTGTAGCTTCTCTTCAAGCAGTTATCTGTGTGATACACTCTTATTCAAGTTTTCGTCTGTTCCCTACTTGCAGTAAGAATCTCTGAAAAGAAATTGAGGGAAAGAACTATCAGGAGCCAATTGAAGATGCTTGTGAATGTGATAGGAGTGTCCATGCTAATGAAACACCTGAGCAAGAAACTTGATTTTGCCTGTGAGACTGGTAAATACATAGTTGTCCGGCTGGAGATGACCTGATGATTTCTCAAGGCCACCCAGGAAAAGGGACCTCTATGGGTTCCAGTGGCTGTTTCCATTGATGATAGAGTGTGGAAATTCTGTATGAGCCAGAAAACAAATCACACACAGGTCAAGGGAGAGCATAGGTTTGTTTGAACACATCCACCAATGCTTTCAAAAGTATTCAGGTGAAATCGAAATTAAGTGCGGGAATAATGTCAAGGTCTTTGTGGATTTCTGCAATCCAAAGGAAAGATTATTTGAATGAGTATTAGAAATCCCATTCAGAAACATAAGTTTATTTGCTTCTGTCCACAGGAATGGGGCTCTCAGCATGTTTATTTTCTAATACTGGAAGGTCTGGGAATCCTGGTAAATAGATTGCAGTACAAGCAACATGGATAGAGCGAGTGGGGAAAGTTTTGTTGTTTGGCACTGTGTAACCTACCCTAGAAAACTGTGTCTGTGTCCAGTCAGTTGTGGTTCCACAATTAAAGAGGACTTTGAAAAAATTGGAGAAAGTTCTGAGCAGTATTAAATCCCTGGAAAGCATAAATCATAGTTCAGGGTTCTCAATGGAATTATTTTAAGGAAAGACCAATGTGGGAATTGCTCTACTTGGAGGCTAGAAGGCTCTTTGCTTTCCAGCAAAAAGGATAGCAAGGTTCAGTGGATGAAAGCTAAAAGTAAAAATGCTCTCTAAGGTAGTTACAGTGAATCAATTTACCAGTGTTTACTAGTGTATTCTATACCAATAGAAAGATTAAAAATTAAACCTGGATCTTCTTCTGAAGGATCTGCTCCAAAATGCAAGCATTTTTCATGGACCTTTGATGTATCAGAGGTCATATTACGTACATATGGTGGTTCCTTTTGTCTTGCAATTGGTGCAAAGCAAATTCTTAGAAATGGGAGTGCTGTGACTGAAGAAGCAGAAGAGGAAGACATCATCCCTCCATTCCAGTGGATGAATTTTATTTAGCCAAAGGTGTTGGCTGGAAGAATGAAAGAGGATGGGTTTTTCAGGTTAAGGAAGAAAAAACACGTTTTGAAAAGGGCAGAAAAGTGTAGGAGGCAAGCAGAGAGAAGTAACACTAAGTTTTTGAGTTCATATAGTTGATAGAAGTGTGAAATATTTGACTAGATACAGAAAAGGAAATCCTGATAAATCCAATTATTGTTAGTGAAAACTAAAAAGTAAATAGGAGAGGTGAGATTCTAACAGCTCTGGATGGGATGCCAAGCAGAGGGCTGCAGGCTGAAAGCTAAGGGAAAAAATTACACATTTGCAGGCAAGGAGTGGTATTTAAATGGGTGTAAGTAAAGTTGGCTGACCAGCTGAAAGTAACAGGAGAAGGAGACAGTGTCCTGTGAGTTCAAGGAGAGCCAGCAGAGCTGAACACTTGTCTGGAGGATTGGGCACAAAACTACAGGGAGTCCCCAGAGAAGAAGGAATTCAGACATGAAGGCAACATGACACTCTGTGCACCAGATTAGAGGTTCTAAGAAAGACGTCACAGATAATGGCAAGAAGAAAGATGGATACACAGTTTGAAAAGGTTGCTATTTTTAGGGCAAGTAATGCGAGACCTTGTCTGAGGCTGATGGGAAACTGCTATATTGCAGAGAGGAGTTGAGAACAAGTGAAAGTGAGGAAATATGACAAGGAGCAGGGGAAATCAGCTCTCTGAGGAAACGAGGGTGGTGGATGTGTTTCTCCTAGGTGGAGATTAATTAGGACTTTGGGTTAGAGTTTGAAACTATTACAGCAAGTGACTGGAAAACAGCAGAGGTAAGAGTTTGAGAAGGAGGGTGGAAGATTTGTGTCTCAGGCAGGCAAGCTGCTGGCACATTTTTACAAATGACACCTACTCTGACCAAGAATGTTCCAGGGGGGTTACATTTCAGCCCAATCAATTTTTTTTTTAATACATAATTTATACTTATAAAGGGGACACACTGATCTGATTTAATTAGGCTAATTAGAGGTCTATGTCAAATACAGGAGTGAAGCATGTGGAGGTGGGTAGGTGTAGGAGTGGAAAGATAGGGAGAAAAGTCCTCTTAGGGACCACTGGTTTTCACACAGAAGAAAGTGACAGGAATGTAGGCAGTACAAAATCTGAAAACTTGCATGCTAAGGAAATCTTGCATGGTTGAGTGCTAAGGTGCTCAGTATCAAAGGCTGAGGTAGACTGAACCATGGAAAAATAATGGTTTTGCTTGAGTATTACTCTGCAGATGTACATGGGAAATGATGAATTCTCAGACAGGTGCATTTCTTTGTATTATTCCAAGGTCTTTGGAATATGTTTTTCCACGTCTTTTGGAGATGAGGACAGTGGAGTAAGGGAAGGGGGATGATGACAGTGCAGAAACGGGAAGCAGGAGCTAAAAAGAAAAGGGATTCAGGTACAATGGCCACGTAAGAGAGGATGAAGTTGTAAAACAAGGTGAAATTAAAAGAAGGAAGTGTAAGAATGCAGAGAGATTGAAAGCCATGAGGAGATGATAAAGCAGAAATTACTGGATTATCTGTGGAGTCTGAAGGATCTGACCAGTGACACAGGGAACAAGAAGACCAAAGGAGAGCTGCTAGGAAGGCAATAAAGCAGGGTTTCTTATTCTCAGTGACTCCAAGCAGGGGATCTGTCCTTCATTTGAGAAGGGAGAGGGAGACAGTGGAACAAGCTGAGTGTCTCGAGTACATGACAGGAGTGATTTAAGTCAAGTTTCTATCACCACTGAAAATAACAATTGAACTAAATCCAAGATACTGACCTCTGCAAAGGTATTTATTGCATCCTGATGAAGACTGATAATGTAGCCATAAATACAGCAAGTAGCTGGAAATTCACAGTTGAGAAATACCAAGAGCCTTGAGGCTTCTCCTCTCCTCACAGCAGGTAACGTATTTCAGTGAAATGTGAGAACAAAAAGATGATAGCCCAGAAAGATTTATCTTCTTACTGGGGCTCTGTGTTGCATATTGAGCTCGGATTCACTTCAGCCAATGTTTTTGTGATCTAGTCTTGCTTTACTAAGGAGCTTCAAATAGAAAGGAGCTTTTACCAAGGAGATTCAAACAGAAAAATATGCAATCGATATATCTGACTTTAAAAGGCAGTGAAAAATTTAACTTGCTTATAACAAATGTTAATTTTTTGCTGTCCTGGAGAATGAAGGGACAGGAAAATCTTTATCATTTACATTGCATAATTGCTAAACTAAAACAGTGGAGGCTGACAGCCAATATGAACACTTTACTGTTGTGAGAAAAGCAACATTTTGTCACACTTAATAAACAGGGAAGCTCAGTTACCACAAAGTCCTGAGAGGGACTGAAAAAGGGAGGTGTGTTTGGGGCACAAGACATTTCACACAAGGAATATTTTTTTTGTGCCCAAGACATAGGAGCTGGAATACAAGGTAACTGTGAAATGCTGCCAGTCTCTCCCTTTTATTTCCTGGAGACTTGAATAAGCAGCCAGAGAAATGTGCCTCAGATTCTACTGCCCTGCAACCCTTTTTTGACTTGTTTCCCAAGAGCATTTGAGCACTTGAAATTTCCTCAAGAAAATGGTAATCAGAAACAGATTCTTAGCATTAAAAAAAAAAAAATCATAGGAACAGTATATTTTGAATTATATTCTTGTGTTGAAAGGTGTTAATGGCCACAGTCAAGTGGGATTTTGATCTGCAGATAATCAACAGATTTGAAGCAGATGGGTGTGTTAATCACACAGTCTGGCACACCACACAGACGGGTCTGCTAAAAACACAGGCTGTAAGGAAGGATAAAACAAGTTTTGTAGTTTGATAGGGGGAAGTAATAGAAGGCTGTGTCTAATAGTTTGCATGACAAGGACAAAAGAAGCTGCAACACCTTCCAAAGAACCAACATAGCCCTTAGTTGGAGAAAGAAATACAGAACAGAGGAATGACTGAACAGGCTTGGAAGTTAAACTCCCATCCTCTTTTCCTCTGAACAACACAGCCTGGAGTGAGGGGGAGCAGTAGGCACTGCGGGAGTGGGGGCACACAGGGCCTGGAGGGTGGGAGCGCAGCAGGGAGGAGGAGGTGGTACCCTACTGTTTGCATCCCTGTCAGTGCTGCAGCACTCTGGAGATGGTGCCAAGTGATTTGTCACAAACACATTACTGATTGCTCTGTGGATTTCTCAGTGCATCCTGAATTGCTGGTATTCCTATTGAATGCAGAGTTGAAGCTGTCCAATGCCAAAATAGCAAGTGTTTATTTACCTGTTAGGTATGTAGATACCTAACTTTGTGAATAACGCATTTTGGGCAGGTTCCTCTCCTAAAGAAAAAAATTGATTAAGGAATTTTATTAAAAGAGTATCATTCTTAGCCTACAGAGAGACAGAGAGAGAGAGAGTTAAAGGTTGGTTTTGTTAAAATTAGCTGTAGAGTTCCTAGTGACTAGTAGAATCAGGATTTTGTGGATGATGTTTAAATATATCAAACAAAATAATGGTTAATTGTTTTTCAAAATTTGTCTTGTTAAGCTTATGAGTAAGTAGATTATAAAGTTTACATGCAACATAAATCTTGTGCAATATGTATCACTGGTGAAACAGCACTTCAGTTGAGCCTTAGAAGTTGATAAATTCGGGACAAAAATAAGTATGTGCTTACTGGAGTTAATACAAATGCAATGCTAACAGTACTCTTCTGATTTTGCTACTTCTGAAACAGAACATTTGAAAGTTGATGAAACAGATTTAAGGCAATGTGAGGAGATGGGATTAGGAAAGCTATTCATACTTTGAAACTTCTTTGCCATTGGGGCTTTAATGGAAATTTTCTCCTCATGAATTTAGGCTAATATCACTTTCTTGTGTAAGACAGGAGGACATCAATGTTGCTGAATGTATGTGGCACACTGCCATGAGGACTAGATAAGCTCTGCAAGACAAGTAAATTAATGGTTTTCTGAAGTATGAACACATGAGCATTATCATCCTTGGAAGCTGCATTAGATTTTCAAATGTATGACTTTGTTAGCTATATCAGTGCTTGGCAGTCTGAAAAAGCTGTTTGTGAGAATAGCTACATTATGAGGCAGGAACAAAGAGATTAGCAAAATTTTGAATATCAGTGTATTCCTTTTGGTCAGAAAGATGGGTTAGTTCTGGGGAAAAAAACAAAGTTTAGTTTGTTTTCTATATGGAACACACATTTAAATATATAAAATTGTTTGCATTTGTAAAAAAAAAAGCCTATAATAATCCAGTATATAAATTTGTAATATTTTTTAAATATGCAATTTTACTTGGTTGATTTCTACATAAATGAAGTCTGATTTCTATATGGAATACTTATTCACAATGAAAGGATAAAGGAAGAATGAACAATTTGGAAATAAAGGCTTTCTTAAAGATGTCATCTTTTGATGGCTTTATCATAAACAGCATGATGTGTTTTCTACTCATTTTCATGTCATGCTTAGTCAGAATAAGACAGGTTGGGCTCTGCCTTTACACTTTTACTGACAGCCCCAAACCTGCGACATAGAGAGCCTGTTGGTCCCTGGGTAGTAAACATTAAGGTTGGGGCAAGAGGTGATGGGTCTTTAGAGCACAGTATGAAACCCAGTTCCTTACTCAGCGTTTGAAGCGCAGGGAAGGAGGTGGAGACAGAGGAAGCAGGACGCTTGGGTGTATTTTTATTTTTAGAAGGAAATAATTATTTAGTTTCTAATTATTGCCATCCAGAATCATTGTGTCTGATTCTTAATCATTGAATCATAGAATCATAGAATG
>NW_010143179.1:0-6949 GCF_000699245.1 Pterocles gutturalis
CAACGCCCATGCGAACCCCTCCGTGGTGGAGCCAGGCCTTTGACTGCGTCCTCGTTGCCTCGCCCTTGGCAGTGGCCAGGTAGTCATGCCCGGCCTTTGGTTTACTGCCTTCTGGCGCTGGCTGGGACGATGGCCTTGGCGGGAGCAGCGCTACCTGAATCCAGCCCTTTCCATGTCTCTCGGGACTCGGCTGAGGGCAGCTGTCCTCACATCACCCTAAAAGCCTGCCGTAAATGTAGAAGTGATAAGAGCAGTCAGCTGGCTGGGAGGGGAGAGGAGGGAGGAGGATGTCGCGAGGGGAAAGTTGAGGGTCTCTGTCTCTCAACCTGCAGAGCCTTGTGCTGGTCAGAGCTTCCCCTTGGACTAACCGGTTTTAACAGCAAGGTAAGGAGCTGACCCAGCCTGTAGATGAGTCACGAAGAACCAGGGCTTGCCTAGCAGGATTTGCAGAGACCTTGTGTGGGGCACGGGAACTGCTGAATAATGGAAATAACGGCATGGGGAAAGAATGGTGTTTTCTAAAACAAGGTTGGAGGAATTATGGGCAGAAAAATAGTGCCCAGAGCTGCAGCATCCAGGTAGTTTTCCAGGTGAGCTCAGTGTTTGCTGTGACTCGTACCCTGCTTGTACCCAGGGCTGGGGGCACGGGCAGGTGAAGGACAGGGACTCTGCCTGTTTGGTTAGATACTAAAATAAACCTGCCATAACTTCCTGAAGACAGAGTATCACCCAGCGTAGGTCCTCCTTTGCTGTTAGCTCAGAAATGTGGTGCAGGGCTGAGATTAGCAGCACTGACAGGATGTGAGGACAACTACTGTCTTTTAAGAGAAGTTTAAACAGCTAGAAGAAAGCCTTGTCTTCCTTCCTTTCTGTCTGGGCCCTTTGAAATCTCTTCAAACCATTCCAGCTCCCTAGATTAATCCAGCAGCCAGGATTAATCTGTAGGAAAAATATCCCTTTCAAGTCAGTACAGTGGTATTTCAATCAGAAGCAGCAATGAGATCCCATTTTAAATTAACTGCAGGTAGTAAAGGTCGCTCTGCCCTCCTGCAGCCAGCCACTGGAATAACAAGAGCACGTGCTTCAAATCGGAGTCTGTCAAAGGTGCCCAAAGGGGACAGGCAGGATCCCACTGAGATCAATATGAGCCCAAAACTTCCCATGGCTCCACTGTATTTGTAGAAAGTGTAATGCAGTTAGGCCTCTGGTTTATCCTGGAACAACTTCCCCCCTTGACTCCTGAGTGGGTTGGACAGGAGATGGAGAAAGCCAGCTGCATTTCTGGGCTTTCCAGAAGGAATTAAGAAGGTTTTTGGAGGTCAGCTTGCCCAACGGTGATGCAGGGCTCACCAGGCTCATGGGAGCTGCTGAGTGCTGGTGTAGCTTCTCTAAAATGGGGTCTGGAGCCCCTGAAAGAGGAGTGAGCAGTTTTATGGACAGAAACAGCAGCTTGCTGCAGACACTGTGCTTGTTTCTGTAAAAAAAAGGCCAAAATCGAGGCAGTCAGGGGACCAGAGGGGCTCAGTCAGATCCTCAGTGCAGCCTGTCGGCAGCCGACACCCAGGTCACTGATTCCACAAGGCCAAACCCTCCTGCCCTGGCAGGTTGCAGACCTTGACCTGGCACCCATCCTGCTGGGACTGGTCTCAGTGTGGGGACAGCAGGACAGCCACCTCCCTCCAGGAGAAGTCCTGCTTCTCTTTGGGTTTGTGCAGCAGCAAGGATGTTCTTGCAGTGCTGTGTCTGAGAGATGCAGGTCTGAGGGATCTGGAGAGAAGGCCTGGAAAAACATTTTCATTTCCTGGGAAATTCCAATAGTTAACTTATATTTTGATTTCAAAACCAGCTGAAAAGCTGAAACTGCAAATTTTCCTAGGGAATGGATAGTCTGAATAAAATCTGTGTTTGGGAACATGAAAGTGTTTTTGCTCTGAAAGGGTAAATCCCAGTTCCTTTTCCCAATCCTGAGCTGGGTGTCAGAAACCGTTTCATATCCAAACACACAGAGCGAGCGGCATTTGCATCCCAGTTTCAGGACTGATGCCTGCTCCAGGATATGACACGGTGATAGATGAGCCCTTGCTGGTGTAAATTGGGGTAGCCCCGTGAAACACCGCAATACCAGGGATGGCTCAAATGCCTGGGACTTTGCTCCTGAATCCTCTTGGCTTCTGTGTTGTCCCTGCTCCCTCTGCTCACCCCCAGCAGCTGAGCTTGGCCGCACTGGCACTGCTGCTCTGCCCCTCAGACTCAGCCCTGAATCCTCTTTCCTGGCAGGGACTTTTACGAAATTTTTCCCTTCTCCGTATTTTTGCCAAAGTCTCATAATGCCCCTCTTCTTTCTTGCCTGGTGCTAAATACGAGCTGATTACTCAGTTCCAAGAAACCTGATCTTTATGGCCAAGCGTAATCAACGGTACCCGGACATGTGAGACAGCACAGTAACAGCTATTTCTAGCCGCCAGATTTGTTCCCTCATACATTGGCTGCTCCAAGCTCCCTCAGGGGAGCTGAGGTCACTGACAAGTTTCAGCCTAGAGGTGCAAACTGGAATTTGGGAACATTCAAAAGCTGGATTTTTCTCGTGGCTGATTTTTTCCCCTTTCACTTGCACTCTGGTCACCCCAAAGGGCAGCTAGCCCCATGGGTTACCCAGCAGTGCTGCGCCGTGCCCAAGGGGCTGAGGGGGAAATGAGCACCCTTTCCTATGCGGCCCTACAGTGCTGGGGTTCATCTCACCTCGCTGCTGGGTGGGAACCTCTGTCAGAGCTGCTGAGACTTGATTCACCCCATCTGACGTGTGCTTGAGTCAGGAGAAACACACCCTGCGATCGCCCCCTCGCTCTGCCTGGAGCCTGCGTCACCCCAGACAGCAGGGCCGAGTGTGGTCCCACATCCCAGAAGCCAGTGGGTGCTCCCAGTTTCCCGGGGCAACCACCCAAAGTGCCCAGTCCTTTTCTAAGACAGTGAAGGTGCTGGTGCTGGTTGAGAGTTGAGGATCTTCACTTGCAGTTGTGGCCCTTGATGCCTTTAACACAGCTCAGGGGGGTGCAGGGCTGGGGAGGCAGTTTCCATCCTTCCCTTGGCCTGACCCAAAGAGTATATGAGTCAGTGGGAATTTTTATTTGCTTAACTGAATGTCTTAAAGAGCAGAAGGACACCTGTAGCCCTGCTATAAGGGTCCTCACCTCTCCTTTCTTACCAGGTCCTGTTCCGATCCTGCCAAGATGGCACCCAAAAAGAAAACCCCCAAGAAGCCCAAGGTGGATAAAGAGGATGCATCCACCGCCCCGGTGATGGTGGAAGATGCTTTGCTAGATGTCGAACACCTCAATCACTTGAACAGTTTGTACGACAGCGGCTCCAACGGCTTCCACTGCATGGCCACGGAGGTTGAAGCGCCAGACCACGGAGCCAGCCTTCTGGAGGGGATGAACCAGATGCGCCAGAAGCGGTTCCTCTGCGATCTCACCATTGCCACCAAAACAAAGTCCTTCGAGGTGCATAAACTTGTCCTGGCTTCCTGCAGCGAGTACTTCCACCGCCTGCTGCAGAGAGACCCTCAGCTGCACCGCGTGGAGCTCCACGACGTGTCCCCGCTGGGCCTGACCACCGTCATCACCTACGCCTACACGGGGAAGCTGAGCCTCTCGCTGTACACCATCGGCAGCACCATCGCCGCGGCCACCCAGCTGCAGGTGCCAGCACTGCTGAGCATGTGCAGCGACTTCCTCATTCGGGAGATGGCTGTGGAGAACTGCGTGTACATCGCCAACATCTCAGCCACCTACGGCCTCAACCAGGTGAAAGACGCCACGCAAAAATTCATCCGGGAAAACTTCCTAGAGTTCTCCAAGACCGACCAGTTCCTGAAACTCCCCTTTGATCAGGTCAACGAGTTGCTGATGGATGATGGCCTGCAGATACCCAGCGAGGTTGCAGCCTTCCAGATCGCAGTCAAGTGGCTGGAGTTTGACCCGAAACGGGTCCGATATGCTGCTGACCTCCTGAGCAACATTCGATTCGGCACCATCTCAGCTCCAGACTTGGTCAACCACGTGCAGCCTGTGCCACGCATGATGCAAGACCCGCAGTGCCACAAGCTCCTGGTGGATGCGATGAATTACCACCTGCTCCCCCACCAGCAAAACAGCCTTCAGTCCCGGAGAACCAGGATACGGGGAGGACAGAGGGTGCTCGTCACAGTTGGGGGTCGTCCAGCTTTGACCGAGAAGGCTCTTAGCAGGGAAATCAACTACAGAGATGCAGAGGGAAACTGGAACAAGCTGACGGAGATGCCAGCAAAAAGTTTTAACCAGTGTGTGGTGGTGATGGATGGATTCATCTACATTGCGGGCGGTGAAGACCAAAACGATGCCAGGAACCAGGCCAAGCATGCTGTCAGCAGCCTGAGCAGGTAAGATGGGCTCCACCTGGCCACGCAGGGCCTGGGGAGGGGTCCAGAGCTGTGCTATGTCCACCTGTGCCCCAGCACCCACTGTGGGTGAGGGAGGAGGTTCCTCTTTGCTATCAGTAACCGAGGGGTAGGTCAGGCCTCTGGGATGACACTGCCAGGGAGGGACAAACGCAGCGAGGCCCAGCACAGAGTGCCGGACTGCGAGACACAAGACCTGGAAACCACTTCCAGGGATTTGGTCCATGTGACCTCAGCTTGGGCTTCCCCTGGGGACTTTGGCACCAGGGCTGTGCTGCCCCCATCCTCCAGCAGTGCACAGCACCAGTGCAGGATGAGGGCAAGGCTCCTGGAGAAATGGGAGCCCTCATTATTTAGAAGTAACCCATTTTGTTACTCTGGTGAACTCCCCTTTTTGCCTGCTAGCTGTTCCTCCAGCCAGTACCAGCCTCAGCACAGTCTCTGGTTCTCCTGGATTAATTTTAAGGTAGATTTACTGTCTGTAGGATTCCCATTGCCCTTCAGGTTTTCTTCTCTCCACCTCCATTTCTCTCTTCATCATTTCAGTGACAAGGTTAGTTTCCTAAATCCCCATAAACCTGTCACAGGATCACTTCATCCCCCAGGTACGACCCACGCTTCAACACCTGGCTGCACCTGGCCAGCATGCAGCACAGGAGGACACACTTCAGCCTGAACGCCTGCGGCGGGCTCCTCTACGCTGTGGGAGGGCGCAACGCTGAGGGCGCGTTGGCATCTGTCGAGTGCTATGTCCCCACCACCAACAGCTGGCACAGCAAGGCGAGCCTGGAGACCCCCCGCTGCTGCCACGCCACCGCTGTCATCAACGGCAAGCTCCTGGTCACCGGCGGCTACATCAGCCATGCCTATTCCCGCACCGTGTGCTGCTACGAGCCCAGCACCGACACCTGGAGCGAGCAGGCAAGGCTCAGCACCCCCAGGGGCTGGCACTGCGCGGACACCGTGGCCAACCGAGCCTACGTGCTGGGTGGGAGCCAGCTGGGTCCCCAGGGCGAGCGGGTGGACGTGATGGCTGTGGAGTGCTACAGCCCAGTGACAGGGCAGTGGAGTTACATGGCACCCCTGCCCACAGGGGTCAGCACGGCCGGGGTGGCTCTGCTGGAGGGGCGGTTGTGCCTGGTGGGTGGCTGGAATGAGTGCGGGAAGAAGTATCAGAAGTGTGTGCAGTGCTACAATCCTGACCTCAATGAGTGGGTCCAGGACGAGGACCTCCCTGAGGCCACTGTCGGTGTCTCGTGCTGCACCATCACCCTCCCACGCACCCTGAGCTCCAGGTCCCGGGCCAGCTCCGTGGCCTCGGCAGCAGCCAGCACGTAAAGGGCCCTGGGTGCCATGTGGCTTATGCCAGCAGCTAGGGAAGGAGACAGAGCTGAGGAGTGGGGGTAGCTGGATGGGGAGGCACGCTGATGTTTGGAGTCAATGCAAAGTCTCCAGCAGTATTGTTCCATTATGGCAAGTTTTGGGTTCTAAGAGAGCATTTTCTAGCTGCCTGCATCATCCTTAAGCAGGGATTGCTCAAGCGGGGCAGACACAGAAGCAAGCAGGACAGAACAGCTTTTCTCCTCAGCCTGCAGCACTGTATTGCAGCATGGATTGGAAAAAACAGAAAAGAAAACAAAACTAGAATAACACAGGAGAAATTCTACTGTAGGAGTAGTATTGCGAGACACTTTCAAAACAAGAGTAGCATTGGCATTAGGTACAAGAAAGTGACAGGTCTATAATAGATCCTGTTGCTCACATAGCATTTTTCCAAGGGAAACATTTAATATTTGCTCATTGACACTGGATACCTTCAGACCAGGAATAATGTGAATCTTGATAGCAAGGAAGAGAACTATGGGAGCAACTCACCAAGATCTCCCGCTCAGTGCCCTAGCTCACACAGAGGGAATCAAAGAAGTGCCTGAGGACACTATGAGCCTCCAGGAGATTTGAGAGACAAATGGTGCCCTGAAAATAAGTACCAGCAGGAACAGAAGCCCTTCACATCAAAACCAGCTTGCAGTAATTACAGTCACATGAAGCTCCCACAAAATTCACAACAGAAGTTAGGAGTTAGAAAATTTTATTTGCTTTTTTGGTAACAGGAACTGCTCATTTACCAGGGAGGATGATGCCATCATACTGTGAGGGGAAAAAGAAAAAAAAAAGAAAGAACCAAGTGAGAAAGCACTGTCAGGTAAAGGTGCAGTACCACTGGGGTGAAAACTGAGCCATCATGTTCATTGCAGGCCAGCCAGACACCACTGACATGAAACACCAGCCCTCCCAGGTGAGCAGCTAACTGCCTTTCTACTTTGCTGCTGTGCTGTTAACTCCCAAGCAGGGCTTTGTTCAGATAAGCGTTAAACTCTGCTCATCAGCCCAGCAAAACAAGAAGTCCCACCCTTTACACATGTTGAGCTGACCAGAACCACACTTGTCTCTCTCACAGTCCCAACATTTGTCCCCAAAGGCAACTATGCCACAGGCGTGAGGGAGGACAGAAGC
>NW_010143179.1:6980-9502 GCF_000699245.1 Pterocles gutturalis
AGGATAGGCCTTTAGCTCTGGGAAAATTAGCCAGTAAAGAGCCTTCAGACAGACTGTCCACCCTTTCCACCTCTGAGAAAGTATCAGGAGTTCCCATGTCAGAGCATCTCCCATTCATTATCCAGCCGGTGTCAGGGAGCGCTACAGACAGATAAACCCAAGAACTTGCTTTATTTGTATCACTCCATCCTCCAAGTCTGGCAACTGAGCTAGGAGCTGTGTCAGATAAACAACTCCTAACCCTGCCTCATCACTTGGGACACACAGAACACCTCCAAGAACAGTGGGAGACAGATTTACACAAGAGCCAGTACTTCCAGCTATCCTGCAAGAGCTGCTCTTTCAGTTCAGCACACACAAAAAGGGGGATGAACAGCTCTCGTGCTCAAATGCAGCTTCTGCTGCCCCAAAGCAGTAAAAATCAAAGATTTAAGCAGTGATCAAGATCTCCTCCTGCCCGGTGACTTGTTTGAGCCCTTCCCCAGTAAAGCATTTTTGCTGATACTTGCTAGGAAACTCTTGGGGTACAAAAATAAAGATGGACTTTACCTTTTGCTGAAACCAGCGCATGGCTTCTTCTTTTCCAATTCTGTGCTTGGCTCCAATGTTGCCAGTCTTGCGTTTCTTGTCAGCGATGCTGAAACCAGGCCTGCCCAGCACCTGCCAGGAGAGGAGACCCAAAGCACTATTTCATTCTAGCATTTATTTATTTTCTTGAACATAACAGTTTTCTAGGAGGGAGGGCTAGAATTTCCACATCAATAACGTCTTGCTGTCCAGCTCCTGGGCTGGACAACTTAGGACATGCACTGACTCAAAGAAACCAAAATGGTGTGGAAGATGTACTATTCCATACCCAGAGGCTTCAGCTCTTGAGAAAAGATACATTCAATAGGCACAGAACAGCTTCCCTCTATTTCAGAGATACAGAGTGAGGCACAGCAGCACGGAACGACCCGAACACGCCAGCCGGCTGCTACAGGACCCATCCCCAGCCCATCTCTCAGTCTGTGTTCCCGAAGCCCCTGCTGCTCCTTCCCTCCCCAAACCCAGCACAGTGTTATCCCAGGAGTACCAGTAAGAGCAACAGGATTTGTTTCTGAAGAGGCTTTGAGACATGTCAGAAATCGAGGATTTTAGACTCAGTTTAGATTTGGATTTTGTTGACATTTATCCATCTTCCAGCACTGGGCAGCAAGTTCACATGAGCTAGTTAGGTTCCTTCTAGAGCTTTCACACAAACCCAGTAGCTGCAGGGAAGTGGGGAATACGCACCACATAAAAGTCCAAGCCGTAGATACCAATACTGGGATCGTATTTAATCCCCAGATCAATGTGCTCCTGGATTCCAAAGCCAAAGTTCCCAGTGTCTGAGAAGTTGTTTTTTCTCAACTCATATTCTCGCACCTGAAACATTTGTCGTCAGTCACTATTTTATTGACTGCAAACAGAATAAAAAGCCCTGCACGTTCCAACTCCCACCACTCGCTTACATCCTACTAAGCCTTTAGCCCTAAGATTCTGCTCCCAGAGCTTGCTCATGAATCACAGCAAAGACAGAACCTCAAAAGAAAGCCGCAGCTGCACCCACTAGCTCTTAAATAAGGATGAAACAGCAACCAGACAGAAAAATGGTGCAAACACGGCAGTCAGTGTATCAAAGCTGCTAGCCCAACCCATAACATCCACGACTGACCTCTGACTACATCAGGTCTAACACTTCAAAGCACACATCTTTTCAGTCATTACGGTTTAAGCTCTGATCTTTCACAAATCAAAGACGCAGACCTAACTCTCACCTTCAACCCCTTCTCCAGAATCTCCTCTGCTTTGGCCCCGCGAACCGTGCAATGAACAGCAATCTTCTCATTCCTCCGGATTCCAAAGGATCGTACAGTGTATCGCGCTGGAGGCAGCAGGAAGCACACTTAGAGGCTATTCACAGAATTCCCATTTGGGGCATTCAGAGCTTGCTTAAGACCAAAGAAATTAATTTAAAGGAAAGAAAAAAAAGAACAACCCACCACACATTCTTTCTCTGGGGACAAGGGCAGAGCAGCTGCCCCAGTCTGGAGGCAGAACCGAGTGGACAGAATTGACCTCCAGCACCTGAGTATTCAAGGCCCCAATTCTCACACCAAGGCCCCCATCAGAGCAGCCTCCCGGGGAGCCACGCTGCCACTCACCCCCTGCACGCTCCGGAGGGGAAGGAAAATAACCCCTGCTGACGGAAGGCACCAACCCGCCCCTTTGCGGCCCCCAGCATAGGCAGCCGGCAGGAAAATCCCCTCCTCACCTTTGGAGAAGACGGGGGTCTGGCCCGTCAGCTGCTCCAGCACTTTGGCCGCCCGGGTGAGCCTGTCCCCGCTCTCCCCGACGCAGATGTTGAGGCAGAGCTTGCGGATGCGCAGCTCCCGCATGGGGTTCTCCTTCTCGCCTTGGTCTTGCTGCGGAAAAAGGACAGGGGGGCTCGCGGGAGGAACCTGGGAGAGAGCTCACTGTTCGGAGAAAGCTTCACCAGG
>NW_010143180.1:0-22627 GCF_000699245.1 Pterocles gutturalis
TTAAGTTAACTTTAACCCACGACACCCAGTCATGTAGATTGTGCTATTTGTTAGTTAATGACATTGAAAAATAGCTGGGAGATCTGAGGTGCCTCGGCTCTCAATAAAGTTTCCCATTCCATCTTTACAAGGGGAAAAATGGAAAGTCTACAGCTATTGGATAGACACCAACCATTGGTGGCGATATGGTGGAAGGTATCAGCAAAATTGTCATTGATGTATGAACAACCACACTCAACTTACAATTTATCTAGTTAAATGAAAGATCCAACTGAACTCCTTGGAGTTTGACATCTAGAAAAATAGACTGAAGACACTTAGCCTAGTATGAATTCATCCCTGAAACAATAGCACAAGTGGAGTTAATCTGTGAGCTGAAAACAGAAAGTCTGCAGAAGACCAGAGCTGTCATGTGAATATAGCCCTGGAAGAAAGCCATGAAACACAGATTTAGTTTTGTAGAAGATATTGGTGGGATACTGAACGTGGAAAACCCAAACATTCTCTTTCTCATTCTAGTTGCTTTCACAGAAACGAGAATTTGCACATCCTTAGTAAATAAGCAAACTTGCACCAAGAAAAACTGCATTTGTGCAACCAACTTTTTTACAGGCACAGAAATACTCCACCAAAACTGATTATTCAGACAAAGAGGCAAGGTTGTTTTCAACAAGAGCAGCACTGTTGCCGTTTAACACAAGCCACTGAGTTGGTTTTACTGAGGGAAGTGCTGAGGGCATCCCCAAGAGCAGATGCAGCTCTCTTCTGTGGACCTTTGCTGGTTGATAGAGAAGGGGCTCCAGAGTGCCAGGTGAAGGTGTTTCACAAGCTAAGTGATGCTGGCTAAAGTTCACATAGGGAAGTGCTGGCAAAAGCCTTCTGATCCAGACATGGAAACATTTATCTTTCTGCCTGTGTCAGTTCATTTTTCATTTTGATATTTGCATTTCTTCTATGACTAGACTCTACATCTATTTCCACCAGTCTATAGGGCTGAAGTGAACATTTTTTAAATATTAACAGAACACCTAGACAAGAATATAACCCTGCCTGTGGCTGGAGTCAAAACATTGCAAATGAAAAAATGAAAGAATTGCAACTTAATAAACAGGTACTTCTTCCTGAAATGACCGAAAATATTGCTTTTAGTAAAAGAGGGTACTGCAAAGCCAAATTGGCGTTGTTAGTGTAGTGAAATCACTTTTGGTAGGAAATGGCAAATCTCAACTGTGGAGTGTTACTTTCACCACAGTTAGGGGTGTATTATCCTGGAATAGGTATAAAATGTTTGTATATATAGTCGTGAGTTATGCAACCTGCAGAGAAAGTGCGTGGGAGGTGCACGCCAGGGAGAACAGGAGAGAAACCGAGTTGCTAGCCCGTCTTTGTGAGCTGCTTTAAAATAACCTCCCTTCTTCACACCACGCTGTCTGTTCAGTGTCACCACAGCGCTGCTGTTCCCAGGCCACCCAAACCTGCCTCGCAGCTTCCTTCAGGAGTCCCATCGCTGTTGCTCCTGGAACCATCCTTTCCTCACAACCTGAAGGGGAAACCTCCCCTGACAAACCAGCCTTCACATTGATGTCTTCCTTCACACCCCTGGCACCCTTGTTCCTTGGCAGGGCACTGCGATGCTGCTTGCATGGGCAGCAGTGGACATGCTACCAAGTCTGCAGGTGGAAAGAAACATATTTGCTACCCGAAGCTGTGTTCTTGGTAATTGTCTCCCATTTATACACAAAGGATTTGAACACATAAGATAAGATGAACACATTTTCCTAGAAAGCAGGACTCTGCATGCATGGTGTCTCCCTGCAGTTTCAAAGCCTCTGTGAAAAGCTCGGAGTTTCACTGGAATTGCCAAGTGGGGATGCTAGGATCGTCAATGTGGGTGGGGTCCACCCACTCATGGGCACCCCTTACCAAGCAGTGTGTCCCCAGACAGAGCAGGATCATGAGGCTGAGTCTTCACCAACCCAGGTGGGGTTCCCACCATATTATCACTTCATATCCCTGGACACCTTCAGACCAGTGCTCTCAATGCAAAGTGGCAAGGAAGAAGCAGAGGAATGGTCGTGCCCACTCCCAGTCCTCACCTTCAATTGTTCCTTGACATCTGCTGGGACTGATCCTTTGTTGTGCCATGACTGATTTTGGTTTCCCTCTGTAGGGCCACTGTAACAAGCTTAAGTGATAAAATATAGAAATCCTTTGCATTCTTTACAGGGAAAATCAGTTCTCTGCATACATCATTTATTTACATGTACACTTCTAATGTGCAATATCGAAACAATTTTCAGTACCTTTCTAGCTTTTATTGCTGACGTATCAGGGACACATAGATCTCTGAGATGCAGATGTGATGTAAGGTGGAGGGTAATGCTCTGAAGGAGATGGGGATGAGGACAGCCTCCTTACTGTTCAGGATAAATCCATTGTAGCTCTGGGCATGTCCCAGGTAGGTTTTAGGAAACTCGTAGAGGACCCCATTACAAGCCTTTTCTTTGGCAAAATTAGTTGTTCTTGGTAGTGTTGAAGGGCTGTTGAAAACAGGCTGGTTTTAATATGACCTTATAAAAGACTCATATAAAAAGCTAGAAGGAGCAATGGGGAACAAGGGAGGTTTTTTCATTAAGGTATCAGAGGAGCACTGGGAAAGATCAAAGTTTGATTCTTGGCTGTGCTGATGACCTTAGGTAAATCATTCAGGATCAGGACTGGAAGGAAGTTTTTCAGAGTCAGTGTCTCAGTGGGAACCAGGGCTGAAGGGCTTGGTTGAAAACACATTCTTCAATTCCTAAAGGGAAGCAAAGACCTTTTCAAAGTTTAATAGTGATTGTGAGTGCCAAGCAAATCAAAATCTGAATTTAGACTCTTCTGAGAATCTCATGTCATCTTTCCGTGCCTTTTTCCCCAAGTGTAAGACAGCTAAAAATACATATTTTGCCAGTGTTGTAAGGATAAATGTATGAATATTTGCTGAGATACAGTAGTGACACAAGTTACAGAAATAAATAGGATGGATATTGCATTAAAAAAATCCCAAATCCTGTTTTAATCCAAAAGGTGGATTAGTGATGAGAACAATGCAAGTCAGTCCAACTGAATTATTAACCACACAACCATGTTTGTGACAAATGTCACCTTTTTGCCGACAATTATTTGCAATGAGGTAATATCACCATTTTATATGCCCTATATACGCTTGAACAATATTTGGTAAAATGTAGTACTAAATCTGACACAGAAAGTACTGCTGAATACAATTACTACATTACTCCTCCTAACATCACCAGAAAATACATGTTCTGGACCTACTTAATAAACCACGTGTCATCAGCAAACTAGCTTACTTATAGATCACTGAGAGATGATGAAGCTCGTTTTCCATTGATGTATCACTTTTTTTCTGAATGGAAAATTCTTCTGAGACAGCCTGCAGCTCAGGCTACACACATGTTATCAGGATGGTAGAGAAAGACTTTTAGCAGTGCATCTGACATATTATTGATTTATGAGAGAATAATGTTGAATTAAATATGAATAAAAAGCTATCCTTTCACACAATTTGGTACAGCAACACTGAAATTGTACCAGGTTAAACAACTGCCTTGCAATAGTCATGCTCATCCATCATTCCAGGTTAAATCTTAATTGTTGCTTATTCCAATTTCTTTGTGTTAAGTGTTTCTAAATTATAAATAACCCTGCAACTCCAATAATAATGTATATTCTGTTAAGGAAAAAGTAATCACAGAAATAAATTCTCAAATATTAGCGCACTTGATTTATCAGAGGATTTGGAGATTAAGGAAGCCACTTTCATATTTGAAGAGATTTTGACAAGGAATCTATGGACAAATCATGCATTTATGTTGCATAAATAGATTTTGTGTATGTGTATTTAGTTACAAAATTGTTACAACATGATCTTCACTCTAAGGCTTGATTTTTCTCCTTTTAAGGTTGTTGTCAAACTATCTTGACCTTAGTGAGAGTAAAATTATACCCTAAGTACATACATCACTGCTCTGTTCTCCCTTTGATCTAAGCACTGGATTGTGATTAACATTAAAGACAGCAAGTCCGGTCGTAAGCATTCTCATGCCCTAAGCAAGCAGCAAGTACTAGACTCCTCCTTGTCATGTCTCTTTTTCTTCTCTTTCATCTGTCTTTTATTTCTTTTTTTAACTTAATTTGCTTCCAAGAGAACCTTTTTTACCTTAAGGGGGGATGGTTTTGAGTTTAAGGCATCCGATGGAGAGCCAGGTTCAATTTCCAGGCCTTCCACACAATAACTAGCCCTGGTGGGTCACTTAGTAAAGTGCCTTGCAGAACTGCAGTGCTAATAACTAAGTGGACCATGGACCATTCTCTTTTGGTGATGCCAACCAACATGAAACCACCAAAACACTGTGATAACATCAAAACTGGTTATTGGGGATGGTCTGTGGTCTCTGCTTGTCCGTGAACCATGCCCAGGCACTGTTTAGAAGAGCACTGTTTGACCCGAGTCAAAACCATCCCAGGGAGCACGTTAAGTTAAATGAGGTTACATGGACTTGATTGCTTTTCTGTTACAGACACAGCATTCAGTTCCCACCTGGTAAAACAGAACTTCTCCTGTGTTTCAAATATTTGCCACAGCCCAAAAATAGAGGTAAAGCCCTGAGGGGTCTCTCCCATGCTCTCATTGCCTGCACCAGGTGAGCAGGCCAGTAAAGGAAAGCAGGGTGGGTGTACTTCAGCAAGAGACTTTGGATCTGAAGGCCAAATGCTGAGTTCAGCAAAAATGAATAGTGCTATAGCTGAAGGAATAGTAAGTAGAGTGCAATCAACAAAAAAAAAAAAAAAAATTAAGGGGAGACTGGAAGCAGATGGAAGTAGCTTTTCCAAATCTGGAAGAGAGAGAGGATTGAATAAGAAAGGATGGAGTGAGAAAAATGTCAGTAGTCTCTTTCCTTGAAAAATGTAAAACATTGTTGAGCAGTGGTCAACGCCAGATACATTGCCCCATATGTCTGTGGTCTTTGTGCATAGCTGTCATAGTAGATGAGATGCTTAGCCTGTGATCAGTTATGAAGCAAATGGAATAAGGTGCTCTATGAGAACACAAGACAAAATTATTTCTTGCTTTCTATACTATCCAGCAATCCTTTAACACTGCTCCTGAATGTTTTATTGTTAAAAGTTTTGTAACAGCTCACATCTCCTTTTGCCTTTTCTAATTCCTTCCATCTCTTCTTTAGAGGTCCAGTGGAAAGACTTGTTGGTTTGCTCTTCACTGGCTTGTGGGACAGCACTTCAAATTTGGCAATGGATCAGAAGGACTAAAGAGCACTTTTGCTCCCACCAATGTTTCTTAGAGCCGCTAAAACAGGACCAATGAAGATGTTCACCAGACTCCAAGTCCTTGCGCTAGCTTTATTTTCAAAAGGAGTTTTCCTTTCCTTAAGTGACCACAGCTTTGTGAGGAAGGAAATTAAGATAGAAGGAGACCTGGTCTTAGGTGGCTTATTCCCAATCAATGAAAAAGGCACTGGGATAGAAGAATGTGGGAGAATCAATGAAGACCGCGGCATCCAGCGCTTGGAGGCCATGTTGTTTGCCATTGATGAAATCAACAGAGACAACTACTTGCTGCCAGGAATTAAACTTGGAGTTCATATCTTGGACACATGTTCCAGGGATACGTATGCCTTAGAACAGTCTTTGGAATTTGTCAGGGCATCTTTGACTAAAGTGGATGAAACAGAATATATGTGCCCTGATGGCTCGTATGCCATTCAAGAGAATTTACCACTACTCATTGCAGGAGTCATAGGCGGTTCCTACAGCAGTGTCTCCATACAGGTAAGTCACAGGAGCCTCATCAGGTGAGAATCATTCATCTACAATTCCTGTGAGAGAACCACCACTTACATAAGTTTGTCAATAAGGCAAGTCTTAGCTCGATCACTTTACCCTAGGGGTCAATCTAGCATATAATTTTTACTGAATATATATTAATTTGATTCACTCTTTAAAACACTTGCTGTAGTTTAAATCTCTGACAGCTGTCTGCTTTCTCTAGTTATTGTGCATCCTGAGGGCATCTGAAATTTCCAGAAGTCTTAGTATTTGTTTTGAACTTTGGATTTCATGAGACTTCTAAAGCTCTAAATTCAGATATCTGCTTTCACATCAATAATAAATTATACTGCCTATATTTCTGAATGGATATATGCCTGCCATGCTGCAGGTACATAACATTTTTCATTTAAGCAGAGACATAAAATGAAAGAGGAAACCTTTATCTTACTTGCAGGCTGGGAAAAAAAAAAAAAAAAAAAAAAAAAAAACTAAAAATGGTATACTAGCCAGAAACTTAAATTACACCAGACCAAACATTTACAAGTTTTTAGTGCCTAATTAAGCACACAGAAACCAATTAAAATAATTCTGCTGACTTCAGTGAGTGAGGTCTCAAATATCCAATGCAGGCAGTACAATTTCAGAACGTATTCAAAATTTGCTGTCTTTCTTTGTTTCCATATATAGTTCATACTAAGATAGTTTTGCCAAGAAATGCTGCCAGGCAGAGTGCAGTGTAAGCACTGTCAAAACTCCAGCACAGAAGATAGATGCCCTCAGTATATCTTGCTCCCTCCTTCTGGTACACTGTAACTGCAGCTTTTGGGTTTATAATATTGGTCCCAAACAGGGTCTCGGTAGAGTGTTGGAGAGTTTTTAATGGCTTGCAAAGGTGTAAAGTTGTAGGTATCCTTCCAGACATGGTTTTTTTGCATGCTTAGTGTCAGTTGCAAGGGGCTAAACATCATTTTGATTCTTTTTTTTCTTGGCTTCCCATTTTTTATAAACTCATGATAAAAATTTAAGTCCTTGGCATTCTTTTTTCCATTGAATGAACATGAAGAACACATATGCCTGCTTTTTTAGCAGAAATTCTATATTTCTCTCCAAAGTAGATATTCCTATGGCAGCACAGTTCTCCACCACTGCCAGCGGGCACTATCCATGAGCAAAGATGTCCCCTAGCTTCACTGAAGCTGACAAATCTACATATATCTTATTCTTTTGGGTTAAATTAAATAAACCAGTCCACATCAGTCATGACCAGAAGTGAGTGGTGTCTTTTCAGCGCAGATTTGGGTAGGCTAAAACCCTGCATCTGCTATTTCCTAATGGTCAGCTGCAGGGCTCCAAAGGCACCCTGTGACAGTGCTGGACACGACTGAAACAGGCCACCGGTCTACTACGAGCAGTGTGATTTTTCCAAACTGAGTGCAGACCCTAATTACTGCATCAGTATCAAAGGAGAAAAATGTTCTGTACTACAGACCCTTCCTGCAGTGACAGAAAGCTCAGGGAGCTTCATTTACCTGTTTCACGAACAGGCCAAGTTTCCAATGCTCGTTTCAGTCACACTTACATTGGGAAATGGTCTCCTGTTCTTGTCAAGACATTAAAGCCCATCAACTTGGGAGCAAGGCCAGTTTCCCCCAGACATGCACAAGCACAGAAAAAGCATTTCAATAAATTACCTTTTATTCCCCTTCATATTCCAGTGTGTGGCTTTTCTGTGTATTCATGGTAAGGAATACATGCTCAATTGGTTACCCATACCACAGGAGAATAGTTTCTGTGGAGCAGAACCTCAGTCACCTCATACGAGGAGTGGGTTTGTCTCAGTGTGAACCAGCTGGCATGGTGGGGATGTGTCCTTCACCAGGAAGGGGCTAAACACATGGAGCACAAAGAACAAGTGAGTTCCAGGACTGGAAAACAGATGTATGAAGAGGAGAAATGATAGCTACAAAACCTTGGCCAACACAAACTGTTAAGGAAATCATTATTCGTTGTCTCTTCCAACCAGACAAAAGGTACATCAAGTGAAACCAGCAAATGGCAGGTTGTTGTGGATGCTAAAAGCTAAATGAGTTCAGGAAGTGACTAGAACAAGCCAGGGAAATCTGTATAGGTACCATCTCTGCCTCAGCAATTTTCAGAGCTGCAAGTATCTCAAGGGTGGTAAAATATTTTGAAACATCATATGCTTGTCCTGTGCCACTGGTGCAGAGGTGGCAGTGGTTTTGCTGTACCTGTGGTCCAGTTGTTTGTGGTCAGTCTGTTTCTCAGTCCACCCTAAAGTCAAGTGTGTCCAGGGTAGATGAAGTAGCCTAAAAGGTACATCCATAAAAGCAGTTGCAGCTGAGGAAATGGTAGATATTTCCTTCCCTCCCAGAAACCCTGAGGCAGGCATGCCAAGCTCCTAAAATGGCCTGGGGACTCTTGCACAACATCTGTCAATCTGTCCCTTTGAAACTCGTCTCTGGTGATCACTGACGTAAGATTAAATACATATTTGAGGCAGCAGACTGGATGCAGTATGCATTGAATATACATGGTATCTACAGATGCTTCATATTGCAAAAGCTTGGGTTTGGAGCAGCTGTCAGATGGAAATCAGAAGTCCTGATAAGAGATTTTCTCATTCAGTATATGTGAAAAATAGCAATATAGCTGTATGCATATCTGTATGTCACCCGATTTTCAAAACTTATAAGAGATGATGAAACAATAGTTATACCTAATATTACTCTATCCTCTATACACCTTCTTTATAGTTGCCAATAGTTGTTCAAACGTAAGATCTTTTTTACACAGTTTTTTCAGAAAAATAAAGATATGGGTTCACAAATCATTTAATGTGTCATCGAGCATTTTCCAGACAGAAAAGAAGCATTCAGTTGATTACTTTCCCTTGACATACATTGGGTTGGCCTTCCTTCAATCTCTCTTTTCTAGCTTTCCTCTAGATTTCACATTATCTAGAAAAGAGGTAATTAAGCCATTCACTCCTTCTGCTCATCTTGTTAAGATAGCCAGTCATGACTTTTGTTTCAAAAAAAATACCTGTCAAGAATAATAGACATTGCAGCCTGGAGCCTGAAGATGTAAGGACTTCAAAGCATTAAAGCTGTATATTTTGACGCCACATCAGAAGAGTCTACCAAATGTCAGAGACAGTCACCTGTACAGAGTACCTCCAGTAGCAACTGGAATGGCACCACCGCTGAACGTCAAACCACTTCAGCAGGTGTGTGTGCAAGGCTGAGCATCCCCGCTCCTTGTGTTTTCCAACAGCACTCAGGCACAGGGTGCTTCCAGATGAAGCCCTGTCAAGCATTTCTCTTTTCCCTGAGAGCTGTAAACATCATAAAGTCCACAGCATAGTTTCTTAACCTTAAAATAAACCATGCTGTGCTCTTCAGACAATAAATTATTTCTGCCTGGTTTTTGTTTTTTTTTTTTTTTTCTCCTGTGAATTTGCCATTGTATTTCAGTATCTTTTATTCTTCTCCTTTCACTCTCCCTTTCCAGATTTTTGTCTAGACAGCTGTCTGCCAAATCATTTCATGATGCTCCTGCTGTCAGATTTCTGCTTCTTTCATTATCCTTCCACCAAGGAAAAAAGAATTTGCTGGTAAATCAACAATGAACACCTTCCCCACTGAGTCAGTATGTACGATAGGCACATTTTGCAGAGAATAAAAATAACAAGAGAATGCAGAATGCTTAATTATTTTCTGGTCAGACTGGGCTATTATTGTTAATGATGATCTGGATAATTAGTTTTTAGATGTTGTGTTTAAATTAGCAGCGAGCTCAATCTGCACAGCATCTGATCTCTCAAAACCCAAGCCAGGATTCTCAGTCAATGGAAGACCTCATGTAGAAAAAGCTGTTTTCATTAAATAAATTTCTGACCTGAGATGAATCTAGGATCAGCAAGTGAATTCTCCAAAGTTTGTAGGACTTTATTCTGGAATCATTGCTTTTCAATTTTTTTTTTTTTTTTTTTTTTTTGAGCCAGCTTATCCACCCTCTCCTAGTTTACAACAGAAATTTCAAATGTATTTTCCTTGGAGATGTTCAATGACATTGTAAAAAGGATGAAAAAAAAGCATCATTTATTTGCACAGAGGAGCACCTGCACAGCTAATCAAAATGCCGTGTTTAAAGTACACAGGTCGGTTCTGTCAGGAATAGGTACATGTAAGCAGGAATACAATTATTCAAGTGCTGGATTTGTTCTTCTCTGTTTCTGAAAACTGGACCCATCTTCTGAAAATTAAGATTGGGGTCCATTCCCTGCAGTCAACTCCCTTAGAAACATTAAGACATTCCCTTAGGCGGGCTGGGCTTTGCATTTCCATATCCACTGTATTCATGTTGATGTAGGGCTTTAGCGCTGTGTGAAGTGTCCTTTATGCTACCAACCCACAAGATCTCCAGATCACCGTCAAGAAAGTTCTTCCCAACAAGTGATAGGACAAGAGGAAATGGCCTCAAGTTGTGCCAGGGGAGGTTTAGGCTGGGTATTAGAAAAAAATTTCTTCACTGAAAGAGTGATGAGGCATTGGAACAGGCTGCCCAGGGAAGTGGTGGAGTCACCATCCCTGGAGGTGTTCAAGAAACATGTAGATGTGGTGCTTAGGGACATGGTTTAGTGAGTTAGGTGGTGTTGGTTTGACGGTAGGACTTGATGATCCTTGAGGTCTTTTACAACCTTAATGATTCTATGATTCTATGATTCTATCAAATGAGAGAATAGAAACCAGTACTCAGACGTCTTCTTTTGAATTCCTTGCTGTGTCTCAAGTAAACTGTGGCAAAAACACTGGAAAAGGTTTAAGAGTACATTACTACTATCACAAAAGCTAAGGCGTCTCTCCTAAGTGAGTGACTATCAGCCTGAAATTCAGAATATGTACTCATTTACCTGCAATCTTTTCCTGGCTGTCATTTCTCCTTAGTCACACAAGTCTGCCAAGGGCTCATGGAGCCTGAGGGATAACCACCTCCATTTCCTTCCTCCAAGGATAAACCAACTTCCAACCAACAAGTCTTAACAATAGCTTGTGACTTCCATAAGCACTGAAAATAATGTACAAAGCTTAGAAGGACCACATGAAAAAAACAAAAACAAAAACAAAAACATAACATATGGGGCTCTGTCCTCTTGTGCATGGACCCAACAGGGATAGGGCAGGAGACACATGCAAGGGGTTCACGAGGGACCACAGACCACACATGCCTTTTGTGCTTTGTTTGGAGAGGAGCTTTGCATCCAACTGTGCAGCAACAAACCTCTGGTGATTTTGTGCTTGTAAAACTAAACCAGATCCTTATTAAAAGATCTATTCTGTGACATGGGCCGCCTACCACTAGCATTTAAGCTACACATGCACTTGGTGACTTCCTGGTGCCTCCTTTAAAATCTTTCCCTTTTCATCTCTGTTCTTCCTCTCCTTCTGCTACCTGCCAGCCAGATTCTTGCTGTTTGTTCCTCTGATTGCTTCTATTCCACATTTGGAAACTGCACAGCCACTAGGTTGAGATTTTCAAAGTGCCCAAAGAGCACTGGACATGTCTTTCCTAGAGATTTCAAAGAAACATGTGTACCTCCCTCTGGTTAGCTTCTTTGGGAAATCACAAGGCAACTGATTTATTTGCAAGTTTTTTTTGTTTAGGATGGGTTGTTTTGTCGGGTTGTTTTTCCTTCCCCGTGTGAGCATTTTCTTCTTTTGCCAAAGGGAGATGATATAATTTTACAGGAATGTGTGAGTAACCTGTGAGATTACAGGCAAGAAGGAAGGAGTTCTACCATGTTACAGGTGGGAAAGGATGTGACTGCAAGAGAAAGTGGACAAGAATAGGAACCGGGTAGGGACATCTTGGCAACACCCACGCTCATTCAGTCCCTTCTTACTAGGACTTATAAATCAGCTAATGAGTCTCAAATAACCATATTTACCAATGATGGCTCTTTTAACTCCAGAAGCCATTTCGTGCATTTAGAACCATGAACCATGAACATGTTTTAGTCCTTTTCCTCACAGCCTGTCATCACATGTAGAAGTGACACGAGTCACTCACAGTCAGAATTCTCTTCTCAGAGAAGAGTCGCACCCTCAGACTCACAAGGTCTCCTGCACAGATCCCTTCCCAGTGTGCTGACTTAGAGCTCAGCTTACTTTGTTTCAACAGTTAATGCTGGATGGAGGCAGAGTGCATATGTGACAGCTCACTGGACTATACCCTGCAGGAAAAAAGAAAAAAAATATATTTCCAATTATTCTCTCTAAGTACAAAATTTCTCTGCATGTCCTTCTTGGTTTATTTTTTATTACACAGCACTTGCATGTAAAAAGAAATTCCTGGGTCCTCCACAGAAATCCTAGATGTTATTCTGACAATATTCCCTACTTCTGGTGTTCATTTCACAGATGCAATTATTTCACTGTTCAAACACTGCTCCTCTGGATGTGACAGGTATTGAGTCTGCTGCAAATATTTAGCTGTATTTTTCCAGCTTCATTGCCAAAATTTTCAGAAGAACAAGGCTGAAAACAACATTGTCTTCTCCCCTCCCCCTGCTAACAACAAAACCTCAGGCACTATTATTTATTTGGAAATGAAATGCTTTTTCCTGAGTTATTTACCTTTTAGAAGGAACTCTGTCAGGGAACAACACCCACAAACTAGTAAACGGCCCTCTTAATACGAAAAAGAGTGAAAGCTGATGGAAACCACTGTTCCAGTCCTGCAATGTGTCAGAAGATTGCACAGAAGTACAAGCCAGGCTGGGACTCCTAAATAACTTCACTGCTTCTGGCTTAGTTCCTTGCAACAGACCTTTAACAATTAAAAGGACTGGGATGTCAGCATTGCTGGTGCATTCCTAGGGTTAGAGTCTGAAGTCCAGCTGAATCCAAATGGGTATTTTCTGTCACAGGTGGAGACATAGCACCCATGTAGAGACTGTCTTCCATAGGTTTTATTATAATATCCCAGACACAGCACCCACGGTTTTAAAATGGGCTACGGAGAGAGGACATTCCAGGCTAATATAGGAATTTGAAGTAAGGAAAGTAAGCTCCTTATTTCCCTTTGAAAACAAAACAGAGTTTGAAGTATTTTCTTTGGTCTGAGCGGAGCAGCTGCATTTGCACTACTGACCTCTCCCTTCTAAATACTCCCAAACCATGTCAGAAGTGCCCAGACTGAGTCATACTGGGTCGCACCATCCCCAGGGTCAGAGCCACGCCTCTGAACTTAATGAGTCCCAAGAGGAAAAGGAAAGTTATGGTGGAGACCGTCTCTTTGGTATTATTCATATTTATTGACAGCGATGAAATCTGGCATCACTGTCAGTTTACAGCGTGCTGGGCTGTATCTACAGAAAGATAGCCAGTAGACTAAGGGATATTATTATTTATATTTATTTTATTTATTTCTGTTTATTCCATTCTCTTTAGACCACATCTCTAATACTATGTCCAACTTTGAGTCTCCCAATTAAAAAAAAGAAAATACAGGGATGACTGGGGAGAGGAGAGTTTGGAGAACATACCCTACAAGAAAAGATTGAGGGAACTGGATGTGTTTAGCCTGCAGAAGAGAAGGTTTGGTGTCAACACAAGATTAGCTTTTCACTATGTATGGGTTGGTTCTCAAGTAGACAGAGCCAGGGTCTTTAGTGAGATACATGACAAGAGGACAGAAGAAAATGGTTGTAAATTGAAAGCAAGGAGGTTCTAACTTGACATAAAATGTACAAGCTGGGAGATGGGACCATAGGGAGGTTGTACAGGCCAGTGTAGGCAGTTGACTAGAGAGGCACCTGATTTATTCTTTAAATTAGATTTATGCCCACCATTTATACACACACCCACAGTCCAGACAATTCAGAACCAATGTTTCTTCCCTGCCTTTCTAAAATGGCATTTCTTGCCAAAATTTGGTCAAAATATTTTTATGTTTCAGAAAAAATAAAAAGTCAAATAAGCAGTAAAAAGAAAAATAATCGGAGCAAATGCTTTAGCTGCACTTTGACCAAATACAGCTGCCCAAATAATAACAAAAAGCCCATACTGCAGGTTACCATCACTTAGGAAGTCGATACAACACACACTGGCAGAAGCTCATGTTTCTTCAAAGCAAGAGCTCAGCTCCTTTGCTATAGCAATGAGCTAGACATTGGGAAATCCTTGGGACATGGCTTTGCCATGGTCTTGCTGTGGGAATCTGGGCAAGAAATTTAGGAACAGAAAGACTTTCTCAGGAGACTAAAGGCAGTGACTGAATGTCCTTTAGGACAGGTTGCTGTTCAGAGAGACAGGGTTTTCTCCAGTTTCTCAATAGAGACAAACCTCCACTACCTCAACCCCGTTCTGCACAGCAGCATAGTTTGCTGTCTGCTCAAAACAGCCGCAGGAGCTCTTGTCTGTCCCAAAGGAGCTCTGTGCAATTAGATTCCTTAAGCCGTGTTAAGTGCCATGAGATTCTTCCATGGTAAAATTTTAGAAGTGCAGCGAGCACTGTCATCCAACAAATGCCCTCCTCTGTCCAACAAATGTGTGATACACGCTTGTGTATTGTCTTGAAGAAACCCTGTCTACTCTAACACTTCTGAGATTATTCTTTTTTCCAAAGTGTTTCCTGTGCTCCCCAGTCCCATACGTGTTGAAACAATCCCTGTAACTGCCTCTGGGCTGTTAAGAGGGGAAATTTTAATGAAAACCATCAGAATAAATCCAACTGCCAGCAAATAAAAAGTCCTATGGAAGACAGGCAAAGTTCTTGATGAGATTCAACAATCAAAAGACAGACCAAGGTTTCTGAGACATACAGGTGTTACCTACCCAACCCTATTTACCAGGAGGACTCTGAAATGGCCAGAAATGTACGCAGAAACTGGGTTCCTGTGTTTGATAGTTAATTAATGGCTCCTTGCAGGTCATTATTATGAAGCCATTACCAGCGTTGTAAACTAGATAAGCAATTTCCCACAAGTATTTGTACTGTCCCTGATACACAGAGAAGTAGAAGTGACAGATGTGGCTCCAAGGCCATGAGAGAGACATCAGTCTCCTCCAGGAATGCTCTGGCCACTCCACTTGCACGATTTGGTGGTGCAATCTGTCCTCATGAAGGGACTTTCTCTTGTGCTCATGTTGGGCGGCTCCTTATGAATCACTTGCTGTCCTGGTGAGAGCCAGGTTAGCTTGGGAAGTGGACACTTCAGCACAGGACAGTGGCTACACTAATAAACCCATAAACACAAGGGCAGATAAAGGTTTCCCATCACGCTGGAAGCTCACTATATCGATGTGCTTTGTCCACAGCAAGCCATGCAAAGTAGCTGTTTTGAGGTGCAGATACAGAGCATCCAGCCTTATTTTCAAAGGTGCTAAGCATCTGCAAATCCCACTGGCTTCGACAGCAAAAAAAACCAGGCTACTACTGCTATTTAAGTGCCAACATATGGATTTCAAGCTCTAATTGCCTGCACCATGGCTTGATTAAATTGCTGCCTGGAGCTTTGCCAAATTAGATAATTTCACCGAGCAAAAGCTGGATCTACACTGTAATTTTGAAGTTGTAGTACACATCCCAAGGCAGTACGGAGCTACGGTGTAGGTATGGCTCAGTGCACATAACTCTGGTTCACATTGCACTGTCCTCTACTACACTGAGACACTGCAAAGTAGACATAACCTTAGATATCAGCTCCTATCTAGAACTTGTTATGTGTGCCCTTATCTTGTTGCTTGTTGAATTGGGATCTGATTTCCGGAAGCAGATGTTCAGATCAGCATGGAAATGTCTGGGAAAAGGGACCTTTCTGAAACTGGCTGCATCGGCTAAGTGCCTGAGACCCAAGATTTTTTGAAAAGTAGTCCTTAAAATCAAGATGTTACAATATTCCAGAAAATCCCCAACTTCAGAATTTCCAGAAGAGTGTCATGATCTGAATTTATAACATACAACCTCACTCGTCTCCATGATCAGTCACAGCTCTCATGGATGACTGGGTCACTATCCTCTATAGTTACACAGATTTTCTTACACTTTTAAATGTTGGTCTGTGAAAAACCTACCATCTGGAGAGCTTTGCAATGAAGAGAATTACATCAAACAGCATTGCCAGAGGAAAGCTTTCTTCTCCCCACAGCACAGGAGGCAGAATCACAGGGACTCTAGAAGTACAGTGACCACCAAGGCTCAGGGCACCCTTGTAAAATGGGGGTTCAGTTCTGTTTCCCTGCACATGGATACTTTTGATGCTTAGACTAAAGAAATAAAAAAAAAAATAGAAAAGCTCCTATATTTGCTAGGAGTATCTTTCTGTGAGCTGAAGGCTTGACTACACACTGAATAGCACTGCTTTAGCTAGAAAATTGACTTTTTTTTTAGCCAGTTTGAGGGAGGGGGGAGTGCAGACAATACGTGTGCATATCCATGTTATGGTTTAGCTCAAATGAAATAACTCCTGCTAGAATAAACCAGGACGAGAACAGCAAATCCAGCCCACACAGTTCTGCAAGAAATGTTCCGGAATAGCTACACTGAGGACATTCTTATTACCAAATCAAAGTGCTCTTTTTGAGTGAGGACACGTGAACCAAACCATGTGGCTATGTGGGCATGCAATCAAAAGTTACAAAGCCACAGAGGCTTAACAACGCTCAGAGCACCCATTGCACCTTGGTGACAAAGTAAGACTCTCAGCTCACTCCGTTGCTTTGAAGCTGTTCATTTAAATCACCACAATGGAAATTAAATCCCACGTTTCCAGTGTAAGGCATTTCAAGGCACATTACCACCTAGCAGGGTGGTTAAGGACACATCAGCTCTTTTCTGCGTGATAGTCATTTGCTCAGCCACACCACTTCCCAGCCACGTGCCTACACCCACAGGCAAAGCCGCAGGGTGTTAGCCAAAGCTCCCTGTCACCATACTCCTTCCAAGCAGTGTAGAAGAGGCTTTATTTTGGTTTAAACCAAAATAAACTACTGTGAGTGGGGTTTTTTATGAAGACACGCTTCAGCTTCTCAGATACAGGCACCTAGAGACCTGAGATGCCAGAGCATCCCACCTGCCCTTCCCTGGCACCCCAGAAGGACAGTAAGACACGGGTCTCCTTAAACCCCCTGTTTCAGGTGGCCCAGATGGTTATGAAAGGCACTGTGCGCCTTTGGGTAGGCCGAAGTCTGGCCCAGACAAGAGATTATACCAGTGTGCAGCACGACAAAAGCCACAGAGAGATACTGGTCCAGTGCCTGCATTAAAGAGAAGACAGCATCTAAAACTACACAACCCCAAGAGATAAAGGCTGATGAAAAGCAATAAAATTCTCTTGGCTATTTTTACCAGACTGTCTGTTTTGCTATTGACATTCGAGCCTTTAAAATTTGTTTTGTTCCACAGCATTTTTTTCAAACAGTCCTTTGCTTTTGAATTCTCACAGGCATAGTCTGTGGTCAGAGAAACATCTGGGGAAAATGTGAAAAATTAATTGATTGGGCAATTTTTAATAAGTTTCTTTTAGGAATCTCATATGCGCTGTTGCTTTTCAGATGTTTTTGTCAGGCTGTACTTCAAGATCAGCTTTAAATTTAGTTTTTTTGGGCACAACTTCCACTTACCAAGAGTAGAACTCCAAAGTCATTTAAAAAGCAACCACAGGAAAAAAAAATGCCTTAACTGTTTTTCATTTCTTTCCAGATATTATCAGGACCTACACTTCTGTGAGACTAACAGAGTAGGTTTGAGAGTATTTAAGCAAGAGACACAGCAACATATGAAGAAAAAACACAAAATACAGGATTCGGACAATGTAAATGACACAAGAAGGGCAATGAGATATTATTAATTTTTTTATTATTTATGAAATGCTGTAGGTCAACATGACATTGTACAGCACTGGAGGAGTACTAACATGCAACAAATATGCCATCTCAGGAGGACTAGAGTCAGAACAGATCAGAAAAAAAGAATTTAAAGGAGTAAAAATAAGGAAAGATGGGGACTCAGAGCTTGAATAAGTGGGGTCAGAAGTTCTGTGAGAGGCCTTTACATGTATATCAGTGATATTTGAATAAAAGAGAAATTTTTGTCTTATTAGTACATTTGGTTATCAAATACAATGAGTCTTGGAGAAAATTAATCGCACTGTGAATAACAAAGGTATGCAAATCTCCAGAGCTCAGTAAGGAGCGCAGGTGAGACTGAAGCATATTGTCCATTTGTGTCAAATTCTCTGTTGGTTTAAACAGACTCAGTTTGACAGAAATAAAAGGTCCATTACAGTCCCAGTAGGACCCTAGGAATTACCTGGGCAGCCCAAGAGCTATTCTGCATATGCACAGGGCACTGCTTTCACCAGAATATGCTATCAGCATCCTCTATCAACACCCTTAATCTGTGATTGTCAGAACACGTCTTATTAAAAAACACTGTTAATGCCTTTCCCTAGATGTTTCTGCTCAGTTTTATAAATATCACCCTTTAAAAATCTGTCTTCTCCCCCTTCTCTCTAGGTGGCAAATTTGCTCAGACTCTTCCAGATCCCCCAGATAAGCTATGCCTCCACCAGTGCCAAGCTGAGTGACAAATCCCGCTATGACTATTTTGCACGGACAGTGCCGCCTGACTTCTACCAAGCAAAAGCCATGGCTGAAATCTTACGGTACTTCAACTGGACTTATGTGTCAACAGTTGCTTCAGAAGGAGACTATGGGGAGACAGGGATCGAAGCCTTTGAGCAGGAAGCTCGTCTCCGCAACATCTGCATCGCCACCTCCGAGAAAGTGGGACGGTCCAACATCAGGAAGTCCTACGACGGCGTGATCAGAGAACTGCTCCAGAAACCCAACGCCAGGGTGGTGGTGCTCTTCATGAGAGGTGATGACTCTCGGGAGCTCATTGCAGCTGCCAACCGCTTCAATGTTTCCTTCACCTGGATTGCCAGCGATGGATGGGGAGCACAAGAGAGTATTGTCAAGGGCAATGAGCACATAGCCTCCGGGGCAATAACTCTGGAACTTGCTTCCCATCCAGTTAAAGAGTTTGACAAGTATTTCCAAAGCCTCAGCCCTTACAACAACAGACGCAACCCCTGGTTCAAGGACTTCTGGGAGCAAAAATTCCAGTGTAATCTCCAGAACCGAAAACCGCATAAAAAGGCCTGTGACAAGCACATCACCATCAACAGTTCCAACTATGAGCAAGAATCCAAGATCATGTTTGTTGTGAATGCTGTCTATGCGATGGCCCATGCCTTGCATAAAATGCAGCGGACTCTGTGTCCAAACACCACCAAACTCTGTGATGCCATGAAGCATCTGGATGGCAGGAAGCTGTACAAAGACTATCTCCTGAAAGTAAACTTTACAGGTAATAACTTTTCTTTTGGTACATACGGAATGTGCCTGTAATTAATTAATGTTTGTTGGTCACAGTAAGAGCCAGATGAATTTCCAGTAGCACCTATTATCAGTTCAGACCGGGGTGGTACCCAGGCAAGGCCACTCCTGTCACAGGAAGGGAGAAAGAAGAAGAGGGACAGCGAGAGTGGTGAGAACCCTAAAAACCCCAAACTTAATTCTCTTCCTGCTTCCAGCAGAAGGAAGAGGTGGAAGTGGCAACAGCCAGTCTTGGAAATGCTACCTACTTCCACACACCAACTTCCATGTCATTCACAGCCGGTTTGGCTCCAGCTGGGCATGTCTGGGCCAGTGGTCATTTCACCACCTGCTACACTAGGCAATCGCCTGCTATGACTATGCCAAGGCTTGCCTCCTCTTCTGTTTATGAATTTACATAATAGCTGGACCCTGGTCAATGGCTAATGTCCTTGCAATAGAAATGCAATAATCCCTGCCATAAAACCACATTGGTATAAAATATTTAAATATGTGGGATAGTGCTATTACCTATGTTACAGATCTTTAGGCTTGATGACAAAGTACAAAAAGCTAGATTAAACATATGCAGGAGGCTTGTGGAGACAAAGTAGATGATCTGACAACGATATAAGCAAACTTCGTGGGGACTGGCTGCACAGCACATGACAACTCTGGTTTTACCATCACATATGTCTAAGCTTAGGTTTGTTGTTATTATTACACCATAGCGAGGCTAAATAGATCTGCAGGGAAAGCAAGTAAAGTGTAGTTAAGTGTAAAGCATCGTATCTTTTTGTTGTTATAAACTACTTCTGAAGAATCTAGGTTGAGCTTGCACTTCTATGTATTATTAAACTCATATTCTCAGATGACCAAGCTGATAGTAAGGAAACATCATGCTGTGCTTTGTACGAGAACTAACTCCAAGGGGAACTGAAAGATAAACATGTGCATGATACAACATGCTCAGTCCCAAGAGACCCTCAATAATGGTACAACATTAATAACACTGGAAACTATGTGAAACTGCCAGATTGGAGCTTGAACTTTTCCCTCCTTCAGAAATCTTCTCAGCATTTAATTCAGACCATCTCTAGATATTACTGACTACATCCCTAGAGTTTCTCTCGCTCCTGGTGGGGTATGGCTGGTGTAGCCAAGTACCTCACTTTCTTGGCTACATGGAGATACACCTCTCAGTCCATGCTGAAGAGCTCCTTAGGACCTCTGGTGTCCCAGCATCCTGCTAGATGACTTGTTCAGAGTACACCAGGACTTCCTGCAGCCCACATGCCTACATTTATTTACCATAGAAATCAAGGAGGGACAGATGGAACTGGTCATGTCCCACATCTTAACTCATCCCATAGGAGGTAATTCAGGAGGACCCAGGAGCTTGGGCATGCTCTGGTAATATAGATTTGGTCATAAAAAAATAATAATGCGCTCAGTGAGAGCAGCTGGAAGTTGAGTTGCTTCAAAACCCTCATTTGAATGTTGCAGACCATGCAGCTGAAGCCATATGCCTGGCCAGAGCAACCCAGTGATGGTGTGTGTTATGCCATTTGGTCTTCTCCTAAAGACTGCTGCATTGGTAAGGGTTGTCACATACCATGACACACACAGATGCATAGGAAATGTACAGATACCATATGATGTGCTGTAATTGCATTTGATTTATTAATTTCACGTGTCACAGACAACAGCACAAGACAGAATGAATCAACCTTTTAGTCTTTAGACCTATGGAAAATAAGAACCATCATTTTGCCTCCCCCTCCACACGGCACTTAATACATAGAGAATATTTTCTCGTTTGTCTGCACTTACATTTGGAAATACTTGAATGTCTTCAAATTGTTGAAACCAAAGCGTTTTAGGAGTACAGCACTTCACAGAAGCTGAGTCCTGGCAGACTGATGGCAAGGGACGGCAGTGGTGCGCAGTGTGCTTCTGCACCTGCCAGGGAGACACTTCAGGACAAGAACAATCTGCCCAAATGAGGACACACTTCAATAACTTAAACTTCAATTATTTTGAAACTTTTTCTGACACTCCAGGCATTTTTATGGGCTTAAATGCATGCATTCTTGATGGAGTCCACCTTTAGTCTGTCACTAAACAATCTTGGTTCCAGTACATGACTCCTAATCATTTTTCTATTTTGCAGAGATTTTTCAAACACCCAAGCATTTTCCCACTCAGCATTTAGACATAAAGTCAAAATAACCACAAATTTATTTGACCAAAACTCCAGGAAAATTTTCATTAAGATACAGCCATAAAAATTCATTTTCATTTTGACTGAAATATATTTTATACTTTTTATGAATTGGAAGTTGAAGCTGTTCAAGCTGAAAAAAATAACTTAAAGCCTGTCATTTTGCAATTTTGAAAACAGAAGACTCTTTTTTGAATCAAATTAACTTGTTTTAAAATCAACATGGAAATCTTTGAAAATCTGTAGAGCTTTAGTTTCAGTTAATTTTCATTTCCAATTTAAAGCATTAAAGAACCTGTCAAGTTATTTTCCAAGAGCTTTGTTCCATATATATTGTTACTAGCTTACAGCATGATTAGTTCATCTCCTGTTTCTTTTGTTATCAGTTCTTCCATTATAATGTGAATTTGTGTTTTAATGTCAGTGATTTTTGAAAGCAGATGAGTGATTTATTTTTAATGCAGTGAGAGCATCAGCAAATCTCCCCTGCCATCTTCCTTTCAGAAAGGTGTGAAATTTTAATACATAAAAGTCTTGTCATTGATTTCCATGGGACCAAGAATTCACCTTTGTTCTTTTCTGGTTGAAGAAAATCTCTGGGTATGTTGTTAATACAATTTCAGGACCCTGCTGGATGGTACATTTGGTCACTGGTGCTCTCATATTTCCAGCTCGAAATGTGAGAAGGTATCCCCAGTGTAGGGAGAGGATGGAGTGGAAGTTACCAGCCCATCAGGTACACTGCAACCAAGTCAGATGGGGAATTTTCTTTCTTCTTTATCCTAGGTAGTGATCCCCACCCACCAAAAGGAAACAGGCAAGAAACAGCAACAGCGATAACCACGTTCACACACACACAAACAGCTATTTTAGCAACACCTCCTCTGCTGAAAGGCAGAGATACAAACAGATGAGCCCTGCATGCATAAACCTGCAACTTGCCATGAAAAAAAAAATCTGACAAATAGCCTTGAATGTATCCTTCCAGCTTCCAGGAACAGGTGACGATGTGTTTCGAACACACCAGGCTGAGTAAATGTTAGGGTGCATTTATATGCCTGCTGTGGGACTGTGCAATTTTAGACATTTACTCTACGCACTGGAATTAGTTTTGTTTAGTCTCTGATTACAGTTAATGGAGGGGATC
>NW_010143180.1:22680-36916 GCF_000699245.1 Pterocles gutturalis
TTTGCCCCTACATCTCTTGCTACTGAATACAGATGTAGCACACAGCAACTGAGATTTTCACTTGTCATTTAGCTGAAAGCCTGAAGTGAGACTCTCAGGCACACAATAATGGGATCTGTGGGGAAATACTCGGGGACTAGCTAACAACAAGCTTGGAGCAAAGGACTGGTAATGGGATCTGTGGGGAAATACTCAGGGACGAGCTAACAACAAGCTTGGAGCAAAGGACTGGTCAGGGTTTGTGCACTCTCACGCTGCCAGTGTTACTGACATGACAGGTATGTCATTGATATGTGTGACAGGTATTTCATTGATATCTCTGCAGTCCTACTTATTTCTCCCTTTTCATTAAATTGAGATAACTCTACAGAACTGCAGTGTGGCATGAAGGCAGGGTGAGATTTCATTCCTTATTGTCTGTGAGATACACTGAGCACATCATTTTCTTGCGAGTCAGTAAGATGTATATGACAACTATCATGATCTCCTGAATCTTTTCAGTAAGGGAGAAAAGAGATGCCTATACCCGATTCCCACCTCCAGCAGCAGGATCTGAGAATGCAAAGCCCAGCCCCTAGACAAACACACTCACTCCATCTCAGTGCTTGTTTGGCCTTTCAAAGAGATATACGCTGGTTCATCTTGATCTTCCCATGCTCAAGTGTTCCCTCCTGAGGGCACAAGTGCACCACTTGATGTTCTGAATCTGATGCTCTTCTGCTGATAAACAGAAGATGGTTCAAGAGGCTGTTAGCTTGCATTACCAGAACAACAAAGAAGTGCTGAACTAAAGCAAAAGGCTCCACGGGAGAGTGCACAGAGTAAACTCAACTTCCTGCTGGCACCCAGCCATTGCTTGGTGGAGGGCAGCATGTGGAGAAGACTCTCTGGAGGGCTATGAATCCAGGGACCAACCCCAGCATATTCATATTCAGAAGCCTCCCTTCCTCTGGGGGAAGGAGGAGCCAGTGCAGCAACCAGCTCTGCTAGCAGTTTTAGATCCTTTAAACCACTGGGGTGGAAGAGAAAAGCAGTGTTATCGTTGCCCACAGCTGCTGTTGCAAGCCTCTCAACATTTGACACATACCAGCACAGTGGCTTTTCGTACGGGCAGTGTGAAAGTGGTGTTCATTGCCTGGGATGAAGTGGCAGAGTCCTGCACAGCTGTGCCGCACATGTTGCTACCTGGTGTAGCTGTTCCTCCAGGGCATTGCCCTCCAGGTTGGCCAAGGGTGAGGAAGGGCAGCAAAGACATTCCAGGATGAGTGTTAGCCCTGTCTGGCCCATGGTTGCTGAGTTGGCTTTGCGGGATTACAGTTGTGTCACCCAAGGGCAAGGGACTGGGCTCCAGCCTTTCTCACTGCAGAGTTAGGGGGGCTCGTGGTAGTGGAGGACTGTCTGCTGTCAGTCTGGTGTGAGAGTGTGTGGGCAGAGGGGAGCTGGATTTAGGGATGCATGCACATCCACCTGCCTTCTGCAGCTTCCTGAATGTCCACAATAAATGGTAGGAGGAAATTGGTTAAAGCAGTAACCCTAGAAAATAGATCATTAAAAATTTTAGGCAGTACATGTATTTACAGCAATCGGCGTCCTACTCCCATCTTCCTCCACAGATACCAGAGTCACTGCCATGTCCCTCCCTGCACTATGTTCAGAAATTCAGCTCTTCTATAGCAAAGCCTATATCATCAATTCTAACTTATACTGGGCAAAATCCTTTCCTGTGGTTAACTAGAATGACTACTCAAAATGAGAAATGGGTTGTAAGTCAGGTCTGATTTTTTTCCTTTTCATCCACTGGACTTTATGACAAAACTTTTATTCCTGCCTGGTCCTAAATTTCTGTGTGGTTTATTTTTTTTACTTTCTTTCTCCTGCTCTGCCCCAGTCAACACTGAAATAATATTAAGCTGAAACACAAAGTTGTTTTCTCATTTATTCTTGGACACTGGTGACTTCTGTGGTGGGAACATACTTTTATGGACCTTTTCTATGGTAACATTCCAAGCAGGAAAGAGTTTAAAAGTCATGGTCTGAAACAGGCAGATGTCACCTCACTTCTGAGCACAGCAGCTTTGCATGTTCCCTGCTCTGGGGTTTAGACATAAATATTTTCTGTCAAAAGTCCACTCTGAAACTCAGTGTTCTGCCAGGCTTGCATGGAGCACAGACCAATAAATGATGCATCTGCAGATTACAAATGCACAAACTTGAAAGGCCAGGTACAAATTTACAGCAGGATGTACACATCAGTCGACATGCAGGCTAAAGCTAGAGCTCACATCCCAGGCTCTGCAGCAGACAGCCCTCCTACTCTGTCATCTCACCTGATAAGCTCCTTCTCAGATCAGACCCCCTCATCAGGTCATCAGGTCAGACCCCCTTCGCCTCCAGCACTCTGTAAGGTTCTCCTGGACTTCCTTGTGATGCTTACTTGTGAGATAAACCAGAACATCACTTTCAGCTGAAGGTAAAATTTTCATGGGCAGAAGCTGCCTAATACCTTGTTAATCATAAAAGTTTTAAAAGCGCAATTCATGGTGGATTTGTGGGCAATAAAACCAAGGAAAACACAGAGTGAATTTCCCAAGATGTTCGTTAAAAATATACATGAAAAAGATGTCTAGGATTTATAGGAAAAATTACTGCCTTTTTCATGGAACCACAAATGTGTCATAGCATTTAAAACTCTGAGAGCAGCTAAGGGACAGTCTCTGAAAGCACACTTGAGATTTGCTATTTCAGAGCAGAGGAACAGTTGAACCTGCACAGATTTTCCCATATTTCTCTCTGTATTAGAGCTACATCAGTATACACATACACAGAGGTGTAGCAAGATTTTGACAGTCTGGTTTTCCTGATGACCCGCTCTACTTTCTCCTTCCTCCAGCTGCCTCTTTGCAGACCTAGCTGCTGATGGTGATCTGCAGTTCCTCTCCTTTGAGCAAATTTACCCCTCCAAGAGGTTCCTAGGCAGAAATGTCTGCTTAGCCCTTCTTGAAGCTTTCAATACGTGTGTATATACATATATTCATGTACTTTATATACACGCATATTTTCATACATATATATTTAATTTTGTAAAATATAGATTCATAACATATATAATCACAAAGCTAAAGAATAAATCGAGTTGGAAGGACCCTCAGGATGTGTCTAGTCCAACCGCTTGCTGAAAGCAGGGTCAGCTGCTCAGGGCTTTGTAGATGTAAACTGGTTGAAATTAAAATACTATGGAACCTTTTCATCCTCTAGTTTATGTTTGAGGTATTACAATGGCAAACGGTCCAATCTGCACTCTGGATGCATTGTGTATCACACACCATGTAAGCTGGATACCTGGGCCGGCAGCAGGACACAGACATTGTCATCTCTAAGGCACAGCTTCCAAATAAAATTTTCATTAAAACTTCCCTTGCCATGATGGCAGGTCAGTGACCTACCTGTTAATGGTGTCTGCAATCTAGCTGGAGACCACCATAAAATGCTGTCTTTTCATGCTTTCATTTGGTACTAATCAACACTAATTGGCCTGAATGAGCAGGAGCAGAGGTTGAATTGTGTTCTTACCTCTTGAGATCAGCTCCAGTAGCAGAGGCCAAGGTGCACTGGACCATTGCTTCCCATCTAACTCCAGCAAAAGGTACTTCTGCCTGCTGCCACTGCTGCCACCACTGCCTGCTGCCACCACTGCCACCACTGCCCGTTGCCACCACTCTTCTGCCTGACCTGGGCGCTGAGTTCCCGTAGACAAAAAGATGGGAAATGCAGCAATAGCAAGACACAGCGCAGCAACAACAACTCTTCTTCATAGTCCTCAGGAAGACTCTGGAAGTATGTTGCCTTTGGCCTTTACCCAGCTGGGTGCCATCCCTGGAAAGTCTGCATAAACAACAATAGACCCACACTTGTTATAGCAGTATATTTAGGTGAAGGTGCTTTGACATCCCTAAAATAGCAAATAGCTCTTAATCTCAGTTTCCTCTACGTGAATATTTATACAACCCACCACTTCAGATGAGCTATGAAAAACTGAACATAAAGTTACACAGTCTGTGCCTTGTGTGTAATTTGTAGTCAGCTGCTTTTGTCGTATTAATAATGTAGCCTTTAGGCATCTTAAACCTCTAGATTGCACAGTGCCCATGAGAATGTGTAAATGAGGATGAGATTAGAAACCCTCTGTTTAAGCAGGAACACATGACTGAAAAACTGAGTGATGGTTTTCTTTCAGATCACATATTTGAGAGACAGAAGGCTCAGCAACCTAATTTCTCTAAACCACAGACTTCTGTGTTTGCCTGCTGCTTGTTTTATAATAGTTATTATTTCACCTTTTGTTCTGCTGGCAAATGTCATGTGAATTCCACACACCCAGGGTCTGCACAGTGGAAGTGCTCGGAGGGGCAGGAAGGGTTGGTTGCACAGGCTTTCCATCCCCCAACCGTGCACACTCACTTTTCCAATCCCATTGGTCTCTGGGGGACAGCTCAGCACATACCATGGGATTATGTTCTTATTCTTCATGAAGATTTACCAGGGAGAGACATTCACACATAAGTGAAAAGATGTCAGGTCTGCTTCTTTCTCCTTGTGACTTGGAAGGACAAGATATCACGTGAGAAAAGAATTTGGTTCAGGATTCCTATGTCTTACATTTTAGCATTTAATTTGTTTTTTAAAAGCCAATGGGAGGACCAGATTCTTCTCTATTACCTGCTATGGAAAAACACTTTAGTACTTCCAGAACTAATCTCAGTTAGTCCCACTTGCATGCTGAGGTGCTATCTTAGGGGTAAAAGGCAGAGGCTGTGCTCAGAACATGACCATAGCAGCATTGATGAGATTGAGGATGAGGACAAGGACATGAGAAGGAGATTGCATCTGTCCCATGGTGTGCCTATGCAATCTCCTTACACACATTGGGAAAATAAATTACTTTTCTGAGTAATCCAGGTGTGTCCTGCACTTCCATTGAGTCCCTGAGAAAACTGGTCTTTTCAAAAGACGATGAAGAAAACTGCAAAGTCACAAACTCAGATGTCTGATCCCAAAGATAACAAAGTTCTGTTATTTTTACCAACCTCTGTTTTTATTGGCAGCTAATTATTACACTGGAAAGGCAGAACTGAAAGCACAATCTACAGAAAAGTATGTTTTCTCCTGAAATAACCTTAACATTGTCACTGCACACCTGGAAGACACATTTGCTTCACCCCCTAGAGCGCAGTGTAAAGATATTCCCAAGATAACGCTGATCAAATGGAAACTGTACCAAACCAGTTCAGCTGCATTAACCGTGACACTAAGATTCAGGCCAGACTGGTTCTGCAATCTAGATGTGGATCTTGGTCTGAATCCTCCATCACTTCCACGTGGCCTATTTCCAGGCAAACCTGTCACAAGATGACTGTTGTATTTGTACTTGTTAAACTGCAGCCCAGATGAGCATGTGAATCTGTTTCAGCTTTCTGTAAATCCTGAACTCTTCCCTTCAAGCTTGTCTTGCCCATTTCTGACTCCTAGTGCAGAAAAAAGCAGCTCAGTGATAACCATGTTACTCTATCTAAAATGGAGAAAGGAACTCAACCCAACCACAAAACATTCCTTGTGTAAATTTTTGCACTAACACAAATTTTTACAAAATATTCACAGCCTTTCCCTTTGTGTGAATGAATCTCATGAATCAAAAGAAATGCTTGAGGCAAAAGTTTCAGAGGGACAACAGAAAGGATTTCCTGCCACAGATTTACCTTTCTTATTCATGCAAATGGGAGTATTTTTATTTAAAAAAATTACTCAGGCCAGTAGATTACACCTACCTTCTAAAAGAGGATTCAAAAAAAGCAATCAGCTCTGCACTTTCATGGAGCAGAAACTTTTTCTGCCTATGAGTACTCTTCACAAAGTGGCCTTCTACACAATTCCTGTCAATTGCAAACTGGGTGGACCTGGCAGACAAAGGTGTGAAAGGGTGACTTTCTTTAATTTCCTCATCTGTTAAAACCATATTTCTAAACATCTCTAAAAGCATCTTAGAGAATCTCTGCTTTGGCATCACTGTAATACTTATGGCTATTTTGTTAGCAGATACAGAATATAATGTAAAAAGATATTTCATTGCTGTTATCTGGGTGAGTCATTTCCTTTTGTTTCCTTCTTCCTGCCATGAAAATGTATTTTGTCTGAGGATACAACAAGTGAATGCAAAGAATACTAAAATTCTTCAAGGCACACATATTCACTCACAGGGGTATCAGAAACAGAGAAACTTCTAACAAAAACGTCCATGAAATCCTGCTGTAGCATGGCTCAGGCACAGTAGCAGTCCTTTAATTTCCTTTCTCACCTCTTGCTCCAGCCATCAACATCAACTCACCTGCTCACTATTGGGATGCAAAGAGCTTCAGCACTAAGCCAGAAATTGCAATATCTGCAAATATAAATCCTTAAACTGAAGTCATTGAAATCACAAAATAATTGTCAAGATCATTACATTGGCTTGTAGGGTATCCACACCAAAACTCACTATCTCCTTAGCGCATAGGAAGAACAGCACAGAGTCAAAAGCAGTGGTGATGGGAACGGTGGTTGCAAACACCCAGTAAATAGGAAGCAGAGGCTGATGTACCTCACAGTCTGAAGGGCCCTGCCCCCTCAGTCTGGAATCCACTTTTCATCTCCTACGGTTTTGCTTTTCTTGTTACAAGCCCATCTTTTTACTTGCCAATGTACAAATCTCATCTCTTCTAGACTAATGGCACATATATATCTAGCACTTTTCTTACAAAAGAAATTCAAGAGTACTTCTGAAGGCTGAGAGATACTCACTTTCTAAATGTGTATGTGCTCCTCAATTCAATGCGGGTTTCATGCAGTACATTTTTCTATTTGCTGCTGCACACAGATTCCAGACAATTTGATGGACAACAGAATAAGCTAATGCAGCAATTCCTTTGTAGGTATGAAATATTTAACACCTCTGCGGCTGAAATATGAGGCTCAGCTAAGAAGCCAAGGAAGGAGCTGCACCATGCTTAGTGGAAACACAGAAACTATTAGTGTGAGAAAGCCGAGCAAAGCACAACCTTGAACAAAGTCCTCACGCAGGATGTATGTGCCATGGAAATCCCGTGTAACTCTGTAGCTGAGAGCATGTGGACTTTCAGGGTGGACTGTGATTGTAATGGCTGCATCTAGCATCACTTTGACTCAGTATCAACCACACAGTCATATGGGGAGTTTGGATCAGAAACACACACAGGCACGTACACACACATGCACACATACACACTCACCAGAGCACTCACTGTTCTTTAAAATTCAAATTTACTTAACCCACACCTACGGTTAAAGATAATACTTGATGGATGGTTGTTGAGTTTGCATTTTCAGAAAGTGAAGAGTAAATCAAAAAGCAGAAATCTTTTTCTGCCAAAGCGGAAGCAGAACCTCCCATTGTTTAGGGAGCAGCACTGATGAGTTGCAGGATCCACAACCAGGGGACAGTCCCAGAGTGATTCTTCTCTCAGTTTTCCCTTTGTACCATTTCTTCAGGAGGCCATTACTGTCCTTGTAGGTTCTTGTTATCTCTTTTATCTTTTCACTGCAACACAGGTTGGTTTTTCGTATATGCTGTATACACATTTTTCTTTCTGTTGATTATGTCCTAAAAAAAATCCCCCCTCGTTGCCAAGGTTAAATTTCTTTAGAGATCAGCAGCTGACTGTTTGTGTGTAGCTCTGGAGCCTCAAGCATTTTGCTGTGTTTCTGCTATAGAACCCTACCTCTCTCTTCCATGGAAACACTTTCTCTGTGGCTCTTTATCTTTTCCAGTAGGTCTTAAATTTGCTACAAAACACTGGAAAATGCTTGGTCATATCCAGAAGTGTATGGGATGGGTTTGCTGGACTCTTGTGCTCTAAGCAGCAACGACACAGTTGCCCGTAACAGCAGAAAGTTGTGCTCTCAAGGTCCCTTCCAAGACTATTCCTTTGACATAAATAACTATACATTGTGTGCTCCTATAAATATTTTTTACTTATAGTTTCTCCAAAAAGCAGAGGTTTTCCACAGTATTTATCAACGGCCTTGACGGATGGAGCAGCTGATGAGTGCTCCAAGGTATTGCTGCCAGCTTGGTAGCAGAGATTGGCCCACTGTGCCGGGACAGATCTCCACCAGACAGTGGCAGATAGGACACTGTATGAAGCTGTTATTGGGAACTGGCAAAAATGTGCTGAAAAAGTTTGTTAAACTTCCTCTATTCCATTTGCACATCTGTTTGAATAAATAGCTAATGGCTAGTTAATGGTCCAGTGACTGAAAGAATAAAAAGCTCATCTTTAAAGGCTCTTTAGAGAAGAAAATATCTCGAGTCAGATGAAGGTTTGAGGCTATCCTGTTAATGTCTTTTATCAAACTAAGCCTATCAATGTGTCTCTGCTTCCACCATTAAACAGGCAAATAAATCAACATTTTCCCCTGAGGTCCAGTGATTGCTGGTGCTGTTGCTGAACTGATTCAGTGGAGCAAAACATTAGCAAAAATGATTCTGTGCTCTCAGCTTTATCTTCCTGAGAGCAAAAGAATTTGCAAGTATTAACAGGTCGTGCAGCTTGCATGTTGTAGGATAATGCATGCCAGCGCACACTGATGATTTTGGGAGAGGCGACATGCTGCCTTTGCAGCTGATGTGTGATATGTAGGAATAACCTTAAAAGCCCGGAGTTCTTATCCTTTATCTCACTATCTTTTTACTGAAATTCATTGTTGTGAGTAGCCCACTTTCACCTCTCGATTGCCTGACTTAGCATGTGGACATTCATGAGATACACTCTATTGAATACTGATTTAATCTGTCATTTCAGTAGATGTGCGTTTCTAGCCATCACATTATATGGAAAAGAGTAGAAAGAAAACCCAGGATCAAACCTTTACAAAGGGAGATGAGTCACATTTAACGTGTGTGTTGGGCCTTGGATGATTTCTCCATCAGTGGTCAAAATTCAGACAGCTTTCGTATCTTGTTTGGCACAACTCACTTTGTAGTCTAGTAACTGGAGAACTATCGATGGAGGAAGATACACACCTTCCTGAAGGCAACTCTGTTTAGCCAGAGCCCACCTCTGGAGGTGTTTATTTCTCTCCACTGACTATAGGAGCTCTGTAAGAAAAACTACACTCCCAATACAGACACTTTAATTAAGTTTAGGTTAAAGAATTATAGGCCACTTTTTTTGTGCACAGACTGTATTTACAGAGAAAACTGATCTGCTCCAGATTCTTACACCATAAAATGTGTGAAACATTTATATTTCCAGCTGAACTCAAAGTCTTCTTTGTCTTCCACCAACATTATGGCAGATGTGCCAAATACTACAACTGAGCTGCATAACACGTCTGAGCAGAAAGGTTCCTCTGTGTGTTTCACCATAGCATTGTTTCTTTATTCCACTTCTGAAGCATGTTACAACTTATTTTTTTCCACAAAACGTTCAGTAAATTTGAGCTTCAGTTATTTCAAAAAGATGTCCCCTTAGAATTCACTACCTACGGTTTTATTTTCCTACTTGAAACACAATCTCATTTTGCAAATTACCTTATTATTAGCAATTTGTAGGGTGATTGTTGAGAGTAGCTTCTTAACAAAAAAAATAGCATAGAGTCACAAGATTTGTAGGAAGAAACAATACATTTATTAGACTGCCCACACATCTGGAAAAAAAAAGGAGAAGCTTTTGGCGTAGCATCTCTTTGATGCACCTTGATCAGCCCTTGTGTTTCTAAAATATATACTTTTAAAGAAGCGAACAAACAGCTCTCAGCAATCATTCTGCAAATGGATAGTAATGAGGCTGTTTGCAAAGTGAAATTGTGTTTCTAGGAGGATATAAAAACCTGATACACTGAACTCCGAGCAGAGCTGTTCCTTCAAAATAATTGAAGATCAAATTTATTGAGCAATTTTTCTGATGACCTAATGAAGTGACCTTGTGCCTGCAAGTTTCTGCACTTTTTTGATCTATAGACTAGACTAATAAAAAAAATACCGCCTTTCTTATGGGCTTGAAATTTCTTGAATTTTAGACCATCACAGCTACAGTATTACTACTAAATAATAGTATTGCATTATAAGTAATTAAATCTATGTCAGCTCACCTGATTTGGGAGTGTCTTCATATCAAGTCAATTAGGAAACAGCCGCCAGAGGGTCTGTTTCATGATTCAATCGGTTCAGATCTCTAAGGGCAAACTATCTAACTAAATTATTCAGAGCACTGTCTGGAAACACCTTTCTGATCCTCAAGTCCCTACAGATGAGAGAATGTTTTAACCAACTTCCTTTAATATCTTAGCAACTGAATCTATTAATATTTTCTTCAGACTGACAAAGAAGGACAAAAAAATATTATTAGGTATTCAACACTTCCTTAGCCATCAGCTACTATATGTACTCTGAGGGTGGCATTAGCACGTCATGGAATGGTGCCTCCAAAAAGAGAAACATTCACACCTCTGTGACATAAACAAGTCCCTCAGTCCAAAAGTGATTTTTTAAAAAATTAAAACAAAGCTTCAACCTCTTTCAGCTGCACCACAGATGTATTGAGAAGAGAGGGGTAAGGCATGGCACCAGTTCCCCGCATCGAGGTTAAATCAGGATGTTCCTCACCCAGAAGTCCAAATTGGACACAGGGAACTCATAACCCTGGGACTGGCAGAAAGCCCCAAACAAAATCTCAAGCTCTCAATGCAATTTTAATCTTCAGCAACTGGCAGACAACTCACCAGCAGACTTATTTTTTTCTCAGACAAGAACGTTTCAAGACGTACTAAAGGCCAGCCCAGAACTTATAGTTCCAGCTCCTGAGCTTTTGTGTTGTCACCCTAATGGTGGTCATAATTCTTCATAATGGGATTGGGTTCCCCTTGCTTCTGTTTACAAAATAACTAGTTGGCCTGAGGGAGGAGTTAGGCAGTTTAAAGTCATGGTTTAATTTCCTTTGTAATTGCAAGTTGATTGCTAGTATAAATTACTGTGCATGCATTTTGGCCCTTTGCAAGCAATTTCCTAAAGTGGATAATCTTAAATTAAAAGAGTGGTACAAATTGTAATGCATTGCTATGTTGGAATCTCACAAGTCATTTGTATCTATTATAAATCAGCAGACATTTAAAAAAAAATAATACCTTGGATGCTTTTCCATGAATGCTCGAGGTATTTAAAGCTTGACTAATGCAACTTTAACCAAAAAAACTTCAAGAAATTTTCTTGATTTCAGGGCATATGTTTTGTATTTTTAAGGATATATATAATGACTGTGAAACATTTACAGTCTTTCCGCGTTCCTTGACTCAAACTCTGAATCCTTTAAGGAATCAGAAATTCCCTTTTTAATTACTTAAATTTCTTTTAAGAATAAGAGTGATTTCACAATTTCCTTAATGAAGGGTACCTTCATCAAGATGCTAAGGGTACCTTAACATCTAGTTCATTCTCCCCAAGTCCTAAAGACCACACGCGCAAGGGCCACACAAGCAAGAGGACAACACACTTGAAAATGTAAAACATTAAGCTGGAGGCAAGAGTTTCACAGGAAAGATAGCTAGGGAGTTCTGCATTCAGCCAGGCTGAGGAGAATTACAAGCTGAATTAATCCCTCTCATCTTTTGGACCCTTCTGAGTTTATTTTGCCAACGTCCCCATTACTTTTCTCCTGGACAGTTTTCTGATAGCCTCCACAGCAGTGACAGAAGCCTGTACAGACAACTTGCAGGAGACAGCTTTTCACACATACATTGCAGAGAGCTTGTACACATTGCTCTCACTTGGCGCCCCAGCTGTGAGCCTTTCTGTTCCAAATATTGGTGATATTCATCTCACCTAACTTCAGATACATATACTGTAGGTGTATTTTAGCTAGTCACTCTCATCATGGTCAGCAGAAAAAAGAAACAGGGATGGTTCAGCTATCCTAGATACCTACTGTAAGGTGAACCCTAGAAATACCCATTCTCTTCTGTAGGACAGAAAATTGGGATAACTAACTCATATGTTGATACCTGTGTGATAGATCTTTGCACCTAGCCCTGGGGAAACATTTTTGTCTCTGACTACTGCGAATGCTGTGGGGGTCTATGGCATGTTAAAATTCCCTACAACATGTGAGTTTCTATCCTGAGAGAGAAACCATAGAGCTGAATGGAAAATCTGTAGACATAGATAGGAAAATTACATTTGCAGAAGACTAATCACTCTCATTAATTTATTGAATGAGAAGGGGCAATTCTGCACAAGACCCAAACACATCCAGAAACAACGGTGCAGAGGCTAGAAGTGACCACTTGTCTCTGTGAAAACTGATCTTTTAAGCCCATTCATTATTTATTAATTGAGGAGAGGTATAATTTAGTGACACTTCACTCCCGACCATTCCCTATACTGACTTTTAAAATGCCAAATTTCAATGTTGCTTCGGGAATCAGGTGTGAAACCAGCTGTGTATGCTGAGATAGAAACAAGAGTGGGTGCATCAGGTCTCCATTACTCACTCTGAATGTTCAGCCAATCTGAAATAAGTCACCTTGACCTCAACAAAACACATCTAGCTAAAAAAATAAGAAAAATTAAAGATATATGCATTCTCAGGGTCTTTTGTGATTCTTTTCAAAATAAGGCATCACAAACACAGATGAGCCTGTTGGACAAACACAGCATATCCTGTTTCCATATTATTATTATTATTATTATTATTATTATTACGGCTCTTCCTTACAGTGCTTTAATAAGGCATTGCCCAGAATATGTAACAGGAAGGAGTAGAGGGCATTAAAAAATATATTTTTCTGTTACATAAAAAAGTCATATTTTTCAGTCTTAAAACAGAAGTTCAGAGTTTTTGCAGCACCATCTAGTGAGACTAAAGAGATTTTACTCAACTTTTTAGGAAATCCAGCCTGTTCCTTCATTACATTTGTATTTCTTTTTAACCATGATCTCCTTATGGTCTATTGGCTGAAAGTCTTTGGGGCCAACAAGCTGTTGAAGAAGGTGCCTTTGGTACACACAATAGTCCTTTTTATGTTTCTTTCTGAACTGCATGAAATCCCACAGCTTTTCAAACTGCAGAGCTGAAAAACCGCAGAGCTTTCATCAAACCTTGTTATTAATGAATTGCCTCCTAGCAAGTGAGCTGTGCCTCTGATCTGTACCTTGTTTTGAAAGAACACACTCTGCAAGCCAAGAACAGATGCGTGTTTTATTGGATATAAAGGATGTTCTCAGATGTAGGCATACCTGTCATCATTTCTACCAGGAAGCGTTGCAGATGATATTTTCTATAAAACAACACCTATACACTCAGCTCTGTGCCAGACAAATGCAAGACTCTGTATGCAAAATATCTTTTCTGGAACGAAGATGTTGCTGGCAAACAAAACTCAGTATGATTCCAAGCCAGTTAAGATGACGCTCATCTTTTCCTAGGCTGCCCTGTCTCTTAAAAGTTTCCCTGTGCCTAATTAGGATTAAAACCGCTTGGTTCTCTTCGTCTGCTCATTACTGGTTAAAAGATCCTGAAGTTTTTTACCCAACTGAGCCAATGTGAAGAATCAGAAGCATTTCAAAAACTATTTCCCATACCGTCTCTTAAAATAATGGTTTTGGCCAATAAAAAAATAAGTCCCCCCTTGAGAACTTTCTTTCTGAATTCTTTCATGTCACCAAGAGCTGTACACCACCGACACCAAAAATAATAAAGATTTCCAAATAAAAGTAACTACCTGCTTCTGACAGCACATAAACACATACTTGCAAGTTATGTGACTGTTGGAAAAGATGATCCCACTGTAGGAAGATGAAAACAAAATGACATAATTCACTATATAAAAGCCATGAAATTATTTTATGTCCTTATACATATCTGCTACTAAACCAGTCATAAAACTACCCAGACTTTCCTCTTTTGTCTGAAGCTGAAGGAGTTTGTCCTCCACTTACGGAATGGCATCCTTCTCCTTCAATAGGATTTCTTCAGGGAGCCGATAGAGGTGGGCTGCCTGCACTGTGACTCCATAGGTTTCTGTCTTCTGTACTCTGTATACCTGAATGTTTCTCCTGTTGTCATAAATGTCACTGCTGTTGCATCTTCATCGCTGAACTGCTGCAAGCTGGAGCACAAAGCATCACTGGTTTATCTTTAAGTCACTTTTAATTATCCTTTTTTCCCTTGTC